>NW_026732609.1:0-214388 GCF_028476545.2 Physella acuta | reverse complement strand
ATTTAATTATTTGTAATAGTGTGTTGATAACGTAATCAAAACTTGAAAGAGGGCAAACAGAATTTATTTTCTTATACACCAGTGAGAGCTTTTACTCTGTCCGAACTTTACTGAGCCGTGTTTGGCCGCGAGAAATTAAACAATCTAGACCAGGGCCTCTAAAACTTTTCTCACTAATGTACAACGTTCCCGTTAAGGCAGCGGATCTTAACCTTTTTGGAGGTACCGAACTTCTCCAGTTTCATATGCGCAATCGCCTAACACTTCATTGTAGTTCTATTGTCCGCGCTGACAAAATCCGATTGTGAATCATATGAGTCGGAAATATATATATATATATATATATATATATATATATATATATATATATATATATATATATATATATATATATATATATATATCGAACAGGTAAACTATTGAATTGACCATATCAGAAGGCATCAATGACAATAAGACTCCCTCCTCCCACACACACACATACACGTATTACCAGCACCTACTGCCCCCTACAACATAAGAACCACTGAGCTATGCAGATCTAGTCCTCATACTTCTCAACAATCTCCATAATTACAAGGTCATATTCTAATCCCGCGATGATGTGAGAAGCGATGATTAACGCATAGCAAACTCACCAAAAAATTCTCTTACAAATCTTTTTTTTAATGATTACATGTTTTTGATAGGATAAGGGGTTGTGGGTAAATGAAATCACGCTCCCCACACCCCCTTTTTAAAACCCCCCCCTCCCCCAACTTCTTTACACTTAGACCCAGGACTCTAAAATGACGTAAGCCCATCCCTCCCCCCCCCCCCCCCCCCCCCTTCCTTGTCACACATCGATGCTCAACTTATTTGTTAAAAATTCCCATTATGAAGAAGCGATTTGATTAAAATTCGCCTTCTTTAAAGAAAAACAAGCCAGTTTTGAAAACAAGTAATTAAAAAAAGTCTAGTGACAATTTTAGCGCAATTTCCTTGTGTTATCTAAAAATAGCTCTGTCGTAGCGTAAATCAAGAGCAGGGTTAGTAAAACCTCGGTTAGTTATTAAAACGTTTTTTATTAATTTTTTTTTCAGTATTTTACATGTTTTATTTACAATAGAGTAACTTGACTAAAAACCATTGCGCGCCCAGCTACAGAACGTGACGTCGCAGCCATTGAACGTGATGGGCGCAGCTATTGAACGTGATGACGCGTGTGGTGTGGTTGCATAAAATGCCTACTAATTCGGTCCAAATTTTAATTAATTCAAATTTTTTTTTTGTGACCAAACGAAAGGATATTTTTGAAAACTTTCTTCGGCAATATTGTTCTAAATTATGGCAGAAATCGATTGGTACATGTTTTAAGTCGCTAAGTGGTCTGGTTGCCGAGATATGGGCCAATAACTGCATTTTTTCGAGGTTTTTTGGCTTTTTCGGGAAATCCATGAAAGAAACCCGGAATTTTATGGCCTATGTTCATCCTCGTAACTTGCTTAACATAATTGCTTTTGGAACTAGTCCTCGATATTGCTTCGTTTGAGGAGGAGATACGACTTAAAGCTGCGGACACACATCCATCCATCCATCCATTCATCCATCCATTCATTCCCAGAAAAGACGAGTTAATAAACGCAATTCTCCAGAATGGAAATTGCGCTAAAAAGGAATCACAATATCATGTGAGTTCGCTAATGAGTCACTGGTCCATCATTTAAAAAAGTTTCAGAAAACAATCGCAGGAAAAAAAATGTAACTCCAGTTAGGTGTGCGTTGATGATATACACGTAGGAAAAATTCTTATTCAAAATGTGTTACTATCAGTGGCGTCGTGAGAAAGACAGCTGTCATTTGGAGGGGGGGGGTGGGGTATAACCGATCTAATACCCACTGCCTATAATACTGATTTAATATATGGGGCCTATGTGCGCGTGAAGTCACACTGTTAGACTTTTTTTAAAAAAGTAATGTTAAAAGCTGAATTTCAGCCGTTATTTCGCGTTTTTACGAAGCCGTTTTTGTAAATTGCTTTAAAAATTAATTAACTTGACCGAAATCAGTAATTATTTTAGGAAGAAATCAATGACAATGACATAATTTTAGGGGGGGGGGGGGTTGTGGCTTTTTGTGACGATCTGTGACGGTGAGGAGGGCAGTAGCGTAGCGAGGGGGGGGGCGGGGGGGGCATATGTCCCCGGGCGCCAACCTTAGGGGGGGCGCCAAATTGAAAGTTTGAGGGGGGGGGGGGGTGCAAATGAAAAGTTCGAGGGGGGGGGGGTAGCAAATCGAAAGTTTGAGGGGGGGGGGGGTGCAAATGAAAAGTTCGAGGGGTGCAAATCGAAAGTTTGAGGGGGGGGGGTGCAAATGAAAAGTTCGAGGGGGGGTGCAAATCGAAAGTTTGAGGGGGGGGGGGGGGGGTGCAAATGAAAAGTTCGAGGGGGGGTGCAAATCGAAAATTTGCTCCCAAGGGGGCGCAAAATTGAAAGTATGTCCCCGGGCGCCGGGAAGGGTCGCTACGCCCCTGGAGGAGGGTGTGGAGTTAAAACCGTCAAAAAGTGTGACGCTATTTAATGATGTCCCCTTAAGAAAGTGTGACGTTAAAATTATTACCTACTTTTTTTATGGAAAAAAAAATGGGAAAAGTATTTTCTTTAGGATTTTTTTTGTTACCGAGGGAGGGGGAGGGAGGTTAAAGTTTTGTGACATCATAAGTGGAGTCTGGCATTCTGTGACGAAGCAGGAAGCTAGGAGAGGGGGGTAATCATCTAAATTGACTTGACATCAAAGTTAGACGGCCACCATAGTATCCACGTGTCCAAAATAATTGAAAAAAAAATTATGGCATGAATTTATCGTAATCGTGTCCTAACCTTGATTCTTAATCCTCTGACTTACTGACTAAAACAGCGATATCAGTAATTTAAAAAAAAAAAAAGGCGAATGTTTCAGTTCATTAGAACCACGGCTGAAGTGCTCAACGCCATCCACCACGCGCTACCGCACGCTATTCGATATCATACCATGTAGCCTCGAGTCTCTCATTCGTCGCGCGACCACGCCATTGATCACGTGATGTGGTCCGAGCAGGATTCAAGCTATCACCGCCGGTTGTGACCGGCAAATGGAAGGTGCGTCTCGATAAGCCGCCTCAAGTGTGTGGACCGCTATCACAGCAGGCCCCATTGACACTGAATGTTTACACGAGCCCGCCCCCCTCTCCGTCCTCTATTTCTTTATCAGTTTGACCACCAGAGAATGATTAATGTACTATCTTCGATTGTTTTTATTTTTTTTTTACCAGATCGGAAAAAGTTTTTACGAGAGGTTCTCAATCTTGTTCAGGAGGCGACGAGTGGCGAACCCTGTATACATTTTTTCAAGTTACCCGTGCGTAACACTCCTCCCTTAAAAATAAAAAAAAATTAAAAGGAAAAAGCAACGACGAAAAGAATGTGTTTAGTCTTGTTTTACTTTTAACTTTTAAAAAGTGTATATTGTGATTGTTGACAGCTTCAAAATTAACAGGTGTATTTTTGTAATCACCAACCTCGTGTCATTCTTAACATTTTATTGATGTAATTGTTTTTAACGAAGAAAACGTGAGAATCAAATCTCGCAGAGAACTAAACTCAGAGTTTCTTACAGGCATCTCTTCGAAAAAAGTCTACCCCCCCCCCTAGAACGAAATGGAATTTATATAGAAAAGATTTACTTTTACCAGTGTCCGCCTCCCCCCACTCCCCATGAAAATTGTTGTCCGCTCCCCCCTTCCCCCCGTGAAATAAGTCTGGAAGAAACACTGACTAAACTAAAACTGGAAGGACAAGTATCGTCACTTGTTGGTTTGAATTATGACTACACCAGTAAGGTTTGGATATTTTTCATTTCCGAGGAATCATACTGCAAATTCATAAAATTAATCTGGTTGATCATCAGGAAAGCTGGCTATCAACAAAATCAAAGAACATTTTTTTTTCTTCTTTCAGTTCAGTGAAGTAACGATGAAGTTCTTTTTTCTTTTTCAGATTTTCATTTAATTCATCTGCAGATTATCTAACACACTGAACAATTAAAAAAAAAATTAGTTTCTTCTCCTCAAGTTTAAGGTTAAGCCTGTGTAGCTGTACTAATATATCTGCCAGATAATGAGATATGCCAGTGTCGTCGCTAGGTCGGGTTTCACCCGGTGCAGCACCTCAAGTGTCACCCCCCCCCCCCACACAACAAATTAAAAATATTATAGGCTATATATATATATATATATATATATATATATATATATATATATATATATATATATATATATACAATATTTTAATTCAAACGGAACAAAGCAACGTTTCATGGTTTTCTCGATAGTTAGCATGCTGCAAACCCCCTCCCCCCCTTTCCTCCCCTCCCTCCCTGTATCTGGGATCGTCAATTTAAGACAAAATACTTTTAAACTCTAATTAATCATTAATTGAACTGTCACAAATCTTTTTTCTTCTATATATTTTGCAATTTTTTGTCTTGGTGTCATCCCCCAATTGGTGTCACCCGGTGCGGTCCGCACCCCCTACCCCGCCTGAGATATGCTACTGTTATCATCCATGAATTGTTGTTAGAGAATACCAAAACTTTATGCTGCCCTTGCACGTACAAGAAATAAATTATTTTAATTTTTTTGATTTTCGATTCCTGACACGATACAAATTTCCTTTCAACAACCAGCGTACTGTACTGCAGTGTAGGAAGGAAGAAGCTCGTTATCAGAATTTCAAAATTCAAAATTCAAATTTATTCAAACAACGGTTACAATTGTAGGCACAAAGGCCTTTTTTCACATTGGCCGTTTAAACAAATAAAGCAATTCAATAACACATAGAAAACACTAAATTTTGGGGAATTTTGGGTCATTAAATCTAATGTTTTTGACGGACCCACTATTTGAAAATTCATAAGAAATTAGTTTTTAGATCTGCACTTAAAATTTTTAGCTGAGTACCCTAAAATATGGTAGAAGATTATGAATTCATTGTTTATTGGGCTTAAAAAGTAATATTTTATGAACAGTGGAAAACCTACGGAGGGGTTAATTTTGTCATAATTACCGATTTTTATCATTTTTTTTTGAGTGGAAATGCATAATCGGATGTACCTTAAAAAGCCGTAGAGAAAAAATTGTTTGCTCTCTAGTATTTAAAACGTTTTTTTTTTTACCGGAGCCTACCCCCTTAAACAGTGGTCGGACGGTAAAGCGTACTATTGTTAAAGCGGAAGTCTTTAGTTCGAATCTCGGACTCGAACCCATATGACGTGCCAGAATCCACTCACGTTAGCGAAAGTAAAAGCGTGTGGGCACAGTGTTGACCACACTATATCTTCATTTAGCCAGGTCATAGAAACAGCTGATCTCTATTTCATCCGCCCCATTAACCACCATGCGAACATATGCTGAGCTCTCTAGCTGAAAACTTCCTGTTAGATCAAGTCTTTTACGTTTACAAACAAGTTTCATAGCGACGAAAGAAGTGAAAATAATATTCTGTGTATTTTAAATGATTCGTCTCTAAGCGCCGTTTGTGTTGCTAAGGGTCATAGAGTTATGCCTGAGAACAACTTTGCGCAAAACGCGTTTTGGCTTCTATATTCCATTGCTAACAAGTTTATAAAGCCGATTTTATTGTAGTTTTTTTGTTCAAGTTGACCCCTCGCGGTCGAGACCAACAGTTTGGGAGCCCATGACTTAGATTATTAACAGGCACAAAAGAATACATTGTAATAATTAGGATTATGTTTACATCGCTGATATTATATTATTTTATCATAACACTGTATCTTAATACATAGACCTATATATGTGCATTCATGTTTTTAAAGTTAATTATTACATTTTTTTTTCAACAATCAGTGGTCATACTCTGCATGCATTATTCAGATGTAAAATGTTTAATTTTTATATTTGCTATTACGCTTGTTATATCACCGAAATGAACAATATGACAGGCATCTCATCTTAGCCATAGATGTAACAGCCCACATATAATGATGTTTATCGATATGCCTACATTTTGAACTTGAAAAACTTCTTTCCTTTTTTCACCCATGACATTAAAACAACGCTTTTGACTTGCACACAAAAATAAATTATATTTCACGTCTTCGCCAACCATTATTTTGTTGGCCTACAAGTCAGTTTGATAAGATAAAAATGTTATTTTTGTCAATCCCTAACAGATATCAGATACCACTTTAAAAGCTGGATGTAGGGCTAGGTATATATTTAAAAAAAAAATGAGCACCAGTCTACCCGTACCCGAGGTCGCGGAAAAGTCAAATATAATTTTATCAATATCTTTTTAAAAGTAGGCCCGCAACACAAGCTTTGTCTATCAGCCTATCAGCGGCCCGCTGTGTATGGCCTTTACGAACGGAACAAGCACAAGCGTCCTCTAGAAGTAGTCTTTGGCGTTATGATGGTTCTACACGCCACAGCTGCTAGAGGCAACAACGCGGTCGTGAAGAGGAAACTTATCCTACCCTAAGTGGCGTCTCTAGCCCAGGTGACACCAAGAACTGTAACCCGGGGTGACCCCCCCCCTCTTTCCAGAGGAAACTTATCCTAGCCACGGTGGCGTCTCTAGGTCAGGTGACACCGTAAGCGGTAACCCGGAGTGTCACCCCCCTTTTCGCCAACGAAGTGCTCAAACAATATGTAATTGGATGTCATCCCTTTCCCCTGTGTCTAATGATGAATACAACTTTAATAAGTTGTTGAAATAGCAGAGGAAAGCAAACTTTCTCATTACAATTTACTATTTTTTTGTTTTGGTGTCACCCCTTTGGATGTGTCACCAGGTGCTGTCCGCACCCCTGCCCTACTGCCTATCCTATATCCAATACAGGATTTACAAATACAACATATCCAACACCCTATATTAGCCTTTTAAAGGTAACTTATCCTACACCAATTTGACCATACAAAAGTAATGTATCATACACCTGGCTATACCTATTGGCCTTACAAAGGTAACTTATCTTACACTTTTTGGCCATAAAGAGGTAACTTATCCTACACCTTTTTACCGTACATAGTTAACTTATCCAAGCCTTTTTTGGTTTTACAAAGGTATCGTATTGTGTACCTATTAACCTTACGAAGCTAACGCATGATACACCCTGGCCTTATCACCAGGCGATCTCATAGTCTCGTGACGTATTTGTAATGACGTGGATGAGGTGATTCTGGAGCATGCGCACACCACAGGATTACACAATACCCGCACATGTAACTTAGGCCTAACACCGTTGTTTTACTGTTGTAAGCCAAGTCGCTTTTAGTCCTAAAACATGTCGCCCCGACCTCCACCCCCCACCACGTGTAAAAAAATAATACCCAGTGCGGTAAACGTCGGGAACAATTTGGTGCTTGTGTTTGTTCAAGACTCAAGAACCATGAATTGTATGGTATCGATTTGACAAATTATCGATTAAGACGCGACCCCCCCCCTCCCCCCCCCTTCTAAATGATTACCGTGAACGATTTCAGTTAGCATGGTACATATCTGCTGGTGGCCAAAATCACGTGATATTAACAGTAATGAAATGGGAATGTGGTGGAGAGCCGTATATAGGCCTACTGTGTTATATTGCTAATAATACAAGAAGAGATAATCCAATATCTTAACCGCTAATCCCAAATATAACAATAAGAGATGAGGGCCTAAAGGAATTCAAGCTATTTTAAACAATTGCCCCCTCCCCACCAGTACCATATCCGCCACTAAATATAAAGCAATTCACAACGAAGAAATTCCTTGCTCACATAATAAGCCACCCACCTGTGTGGAGTTAGGCTATTGGCTACGTATGGGGGGGGGGGTTTCAAGAGATGTGACGTAACAGAACCTGGTCTCTATGAGGACAAAAATGAAGAAAACGTCGAATTTCGGACCAAAAAATGTGTAAGTAGTGTGTGTGTGGAGGGGGGCGGGGGTAGGAGCTTTGGGACGTTATTTTAGGAAAGTGTGCCTTTTTTGTGACTACGTTTGATGAACCCTGGGTCATAGAGGTAATCGGCTTAACGTCATTTCAGACCCGGGCGGTCCGATGGCGTAGATGAAGTAGAGTCCACCTGTTTCTGTGACCTCGACATATGAAGGGCTATTATGGTCAGTCTCTAACGTGAGTCAGGCACCCATCAGAACTGGTTGGACTCGATATCCGATCTCGAGACTTTCGGGTTAGCACTCTACCATCCGACCCCATCGTCCCACAACACGTTTAAGGCATTAAATAAAACGTAGAGCTACATTCGGAGTGCCATCCCTTTGAGCAGCTATTCCCTACATTAGAGTGACAGCTGTTGTAGCAGTGTTGGATTCACATAGTTCACACAGACCACTAATTAGCCTAATTATGTCATTATAAAGCGATATATAATTTACACACCTATCAAGCCGATGACACGTAGCATTATACTTATATAATTATCTATCTATTTATTATAACACAAGCTATACGAAAAAAAATTGTTGCTTTAACAATAAATATTTCGATGAGTTTATTAAAGCTAACACGAAGGGCGTGGTTATAGTATAGGACACGTCCTTAGCCTACTTTACGAACTGGTAATTCATATTTCAAAAATAGCTTCACTAACATTAGATAGTAGTCCCTTTGGTGTAACATTTAAAAAGAGACACGGAAGGTATTGACGCACTAGGTTACGTTCGTGTGTTGATAAGATTTGTATTCGGGCCTAGAATGTTGGTGAACACCGGTTGTTGTGTCACCGTGCCCCCGTCATTCACCGCCGATCGGGGCGGTCGTGTTCACATAACACGGCAAGTCAAGGGGTTATCACATGTTGTTTTTGGCCTACATATCTTACACTCTCGCACCCGGTAGCTTGGTGACGTAACAGTTTCCTTTTTAATTAATCGTCAACCTATTTTGATATTATTGTTATTTTTTTTTCCTTGGCGAATGCTAGGGGTTAGGGCTTAGAAAGTTTATCTCGAATAATAACGGATTCAGTAGCTTATTACGTTCAGGCTGAATGTGAGTGGGGGGGGGGGGGGCGTTTGTTGGTAATGTTAAATGTATATAGAAAATACATACTTTAACCATGGTCCGCCATTTCGGAATTTTTAAGTACCACCCGGAAGTTGCAAGTGCCACCCCCCTTCCCCACTCGGAAGTTTCAAGTGCAACCCCCCCCTCTCATCAGATCAATATGTCTGAAGGAAACTGATTTAAAGTGTTTTTTTTTTTTGTTTTTGTTGTTTTTTTTTTTTTGCTTTGTTTATTTGCAAAAACCAAGGCAACCACTGAACTCGCCACAGTAAACAATGTTGTCCAGTAATATTTCGCGTCTATCGGGACTCCATCGAGAATGTATCCGCAGCCCCCGGAAAATGTATTACCGACGACCCAGCCAGTGTTGGCGATAGACGGGCGACATATGGCAGTGTATCGAATAACCAATAACACTACCATCCATGACAGTGGCAAGCAGGATAGCTAGCACTCATCAGAACACCAGCGAACCCGATGAGCATTTCATGTTATAAGATACCGATATTTGTTCAAGTACATCTCGTTGTCGTCTGTCAATACAGTTTACATTAACTCAGAGGCGTAGCTACCCTTCCCATCGCCCGGGGACAAACTTTCGATTTGCACCCCCCCCCCCTCAAACTTTCGATTTACACCCCCTCTCAAACTTTCAATTTGTTTTTCCAACCCATTTTGAGCGCCCCCTAAGGTCGGCGCCCGGGGACATACGTCCCCCCCCCCCCCGTCGCTACGCCTCTGCATTAATTAGAAGTTTATAGTGTTATATTAAATAATCTACAATTAGTGTTGTTTGATGTGTTTTTTGGTCATTAAAAACATTTCTTTGCTCTAAATTATGCTTACCGCTAGCAACGAATGAAGTAGTGAAACCTCTCGTTATATAACAAAGGTGTTGTCAGTGCTACTTATGTTTCACGCAATGATCATCAGAGTTTCTTTCAGGCATTTCTCAGGAGGTCAGTCCCCTCCCCCACCCCCACCCTCGGAGCACGCGCGTTGACTACCCTGCCCCGACGTAATAGAAAAAAAATACAATTTATATAGAAAAAATATTTGAACCAGTATCTACCCCCTTCGTTTCAAGTGCACCCTCCGTAGAAAAATGTCTGAAAGAAACCATGATGGCCCTGATGGTCATTTATAGTAGTGTCAGACAAATACAATCAAAGTCACTCCTTGAGTACCGAGTAGTAGGCTACACGGTAAAACGTTTGTCTACAAAAAGTAGATGAATGTATTCAGAATATGCGATAACAACAATGTATTTAATTCTAATTATACAATGCAACAACAAAACACACACCTCCGTAACTGATAATACTAATATTCGTTTTTGTTAAAGTTTTTTTCTCTTCATCACTCCAAAACACGAAACTATGACCGTGGAATTTATGTTGTGTGTGTGTGTGTGTGTGTGTGTGTGTGTGTGTGTGGAGGGGGTGTGGGGGTGTGGGGGGTATGTCAAGTTTTTTTAATGTATCTTTTTTGCCCGGACACCTGATTAAAGGAAAACTATAAATAAACAAGCAACACTGATCCGTTAAAAAACGTGAGCTCCTTGTTTCCACTCCAGTCGTCTTTAGGCCGACATCTTGAGACCAGTAGTGGTCAGGAAGTCACCAATTAGCCAGAGGTTCATATAGTGGTCAGTTGGAGAGTTAGGATTTGCTACGGACAGGACGACACCTAAAAAAGTATCCACGTTGAAATTAGTTTAGAACATCCTTTCACGAGGGGATTAGTTTCTTTTAGGCATTTCCTTGGGGCACTGCACGTCCACCGCTCCCGGACGAAATAGAAAAAAAAAATTATAAAGAAATTTTTTTATTTTAACTAGTGTGCCCCCCCCCCTTCCCCCCTGAATTTTAAAGTGCGCACCTCCCCCAAGTGAAGTTGTGTTTATAAATGCGTGTAGCTTTAAGTAATGGGAGGTAACTTAGTAAATTGGTATGGTTTAGTATTTTGCTAGTTCCATCCCTTGATTTTTCCAGGTATTTTTTTTTTTCTTTCTTCTAAATAACAATTTGGCTTTTTTTTTTAAAAATAATCTTTATACTAAACACAGTAATTAGGCCTGAAATAAAACTATCACACAATTGTTAATTGTTACATAATGGTTAAAACGTAGAGCTGTCAAGCGAACGCCGCAAAAAGCGAAAAAAACAACAACTATCTACTGGATATGGGGAATATGAGTTGTTGACAAAAGACTAAATTCCAACACCAAGAGCGAATAGAGAGCTGTTCAAACTTTGGGTGGCAGTGGCAAGGTAATTCCCCATTGTAGCACTGTCGCTAAAAGTAACAAACACAGTTTCTTCCAGGCATCCCGTCGACCCTAACCTAACTTCCCCCCCCCCTCCACGGAAAATTAAGTCCGTCCCACCCCCGAGTGAAAACAGTCTAAAAGAAACACTGGCAACAAACCCCACTTCCACAGGAGCGCAATGTCATTTAGGCCATGAACCACACAAACCTTTTTTCCCCATTCATTGTTAGCTGGCAAGACGATAGTAAAGTAATCCCACATGTTATTTATATTTTAATTTTTCCCCCCTTGGCATTCATATGAGAATAACAAACCCAGTGCCGACATCCCAAGTTACGATAACCAGGGCTAGACTGGCCAAGAGTATGGGACATTAGGCCTCACTGGGTTGTGTGATAGTGTGATAAAGTATGATGTCACACTACCTCGCCACACTACCAATAGACATGGTGCTTTAGGATGGTTTAATTAATATGGGGATTAAACTAAACAACAGCGATGTTCTCAAGGGGCCGTCCATAAATGACGCCACACTCGTAGGGGGGAGGGAGGTCAGTAATTTTGTGATGGTGTGTGATGAGGGGGAGCGTGGTGTTCAGATCGTATGACGTCACACTTTTGCATTATAAAAAAGCAATGTTAGAAAACGAGTTTTAGCCGTTATTTTGCGTTTTAGAAAACGGTTTTAATAAATTGTAATAGGAATTGATCAAAATACTCGATGTTGACAGAATTCTGACAAGGTTTTTTGGAAATATCGATGTTTTAAGAAAAATTCAACAGCTATTTTGATGCGGGGGGGGGGGGGGGGGTTGTAGGATGAGGTGTGACGTCATTTTAGTAGGGTGGGGGGTGTCTGGCTTTTTGTGACGACTTGTGACGGAGCGGAGGGGGGAGGTAAAAACTGTCAAAAAAAGCGTAAAGTCATTTATGGATGACCCCCAACATAAAAAAACATGATCAAGTAATTACTAGGTTACTCATTTTATATTTTAAAAACCTTATCATATCTAGTAGGCTATGTGAATTTTTACACAGAACTGAACAGATATCGTGTTCGTAATACCATCATCGTCTGCAAACAGACAAGACTTTTGTTAGACAGACATTGATCGTAACTTGAGACGTTTGTAACACATGCATTGGTAGTAACCAGTAGCGTAGCGAGGGGGGGGCGTGGGGGGGGGACATATGTCCCCGGGCGCCAACCTTAGGGGGCGCCAAAATGGGTTGGAAAAATAAATTGAAAGGTTGAGGGGGGTGCTAATTGAAAGTTTGAGGGGGGGGGGGGTGCAAATCGAAATCTGGAGGGGGGGGGTGCAAATCGAAAAGTTTGTCCCCGGGCGCCGGGAAGGGTCGCTACGCCTCTGGTCGTAACTTGAGACATTTGTAACACGTGCATTGATCGTAACTTGAGACGTTTGTAACACGTGCATTGATCGTAACTTGAGACGTTTGTAAAACGTACATTGATCGTAACATGAGACATTTGTAGGCTATTTTGATACTGATTTCGGATTAAAATTAAGGATCGCTTATGATGCAATCAAATGGCCATGTTTCTGTTCCAATTTACAAGAACAGTCTTTAAACAAAGCAAAATAGTCGTAAAACTCAGTGCCTATAATCTTTTCGAGGGGGGGGGGGGCAGGCGGGAAACACTCATACCCCCCCCCCGAACAAAATGTAAAAATATTTTATAGATGAGTACGCACCTCCCTCTAAGTTCCAAGCACCCCTCTCCCTCGGAGAAAATGTATGATTTTAGAAATACTGTTATTTGCATATATTAATCAGACATTTAACAAAATAAGCTTAAAAATTAAAAGAAGTACTTTTATAAAACAAAAAACGTAATCAATTGCGGTTAACGTATTTATTTATTTTTTGACAAGAGATTTTTCAGTTAAAAATAAGTAGAACCCTAATGTAATCTTTAAAAAAAATTAGAATTAAATTTTCACAGGCTTTAGGCTTTGGGGGGTTCCCGTAAGAACAAGGAAGAGTTCCAGATTTTTAGTAATAGAAAGCAGACGAGTTCCTCGCAGAGCGTAGAGAAGTTCAGTACTGGAACCTTACCACTCAGTCTGTTAGCCTCGTTCTCACATAATAACAAGTATGCTATGGCGGAAGGTGTTTCCGTCCTCTCTACGAGAATGAGAGAAAACTTATTTCATGGAGATAATGTTATGGATAATATTGAAACTGGATCTCAGGGGAGCAGAGATGAAATTAGTGATCGAGATCCTGGATTTATTGAAGATAGATTTCGTGTGGATAGGAAAAAGCTGGAGCAAATGCTTCAACTTGGTAAGTTTAGTTAGAATCTGGTGGTAGCAGCAGTGATCATGTTGGAATGTTTTATAACAGTGATCTCCCCTGTTTCCTACTCAAACACCTGTACTTCAAATTTCTCTACTAGATCTAGATCTAGATCTAGACTACATCTACTATCTTAACAAAATTCGATTGTCTAAGCTAGATCCTAAAAGGATAAGAGTGTAGTTTAATACATTAGAATATTATACAACACATCTAGATCTAGATCTAGCTAGATCTAGATCTAGATCTAGTTATTAAAAAAAAAATCTATCATCACTCTACTCTAGTCTAGTCTAAAAATTAAAAATACTCTGCTAACTCACTAACTCTCTATTCTAACTATACTATACTCTATAGATAGATCTAGATCTAGTACTAGATCTATACTCTATCTGTCTAGCTTAGTGTCTTGTTGTAGAAATAATAATAATAGATTATAGATAATAGTATTAATAGATCTAGATTCTAGTAGATCTAGTAGTTTACTGAGAGTTTACTGAAACATAGCAACACATGAGTCTACCTACAGTCTACATAGTAATTTTTCACATAGTCTAAGACTTCTAGACTACTTCTACTAGACTCATTAGACTATTTATAATTATATTATTGGTGGCGCCAGGAATACTTTACTCAAGTCTTTAGATTTATTGTAGGCCTAATAAATTTTTTTATTCATCACCCATAGGCCTAATACATTTTTTTAAGCATCACCCACAAAATAAAAAAATCTGTCTTTCTTTTTCAAAATAAAAAAATCAGGCATTATTACAATTTGGAATTTAAATGATTGCATGTTGGCTAATATTGATTTTTATAGCCTAACTATGCTGATTAATTTTTCTTATTGATAAATATTTTAATAATTAGGCTAGTTATTATTAATAATAACCTTGTATAATTAATTAATTAAAGACCTATTTATTTATTATTAGGTTTTATATTAGTATATTACATTTCATTAGCCTAAGTGTTTTTAATACTTTAATTATTTTTTTTACTACATAGTGCATTTTACAACAGTTCTGACGCATAGACAATTTTTAGCTTTAAAGTTTAAAGTAACTTCACCTTAAAATATAACTTTCAGATAGTTTCTGTTTTACAAGTAGGTCTAAGTCTAAGTAATGAAACTCGACTTTTACAGCTGTTCAAATTGTGTGTTAATATATATATTACTTATTCAAGTTAATATACCAAATATATTAAATAATTTAAATCTAAAAGAACACATGTTGTAAGGAGCAATTTGTAAATGTTTCACTAAATACCCTGCTGTTTTAAATTCACTTTTTAATCTCAGCGGCTGGAGTTTAATAAAAACAAACATTTTTAAAAACTTTTTAGCAGAGTTGGTCTGATAGTTGTAAGCTCTATTGTTGTAGGTCATTTTAAATCACTTCACCTGTTCCTGCAACCACCTAGGTAAATAGATAGTATGGATAAAATGCTTAACTACACTTTATGACCACCAGAGTTTACTCAGACTTATTTCTCCTTGGTGGCACTGGTAAAAGTATATATTTTCTGTATATACATTCTATTTGGTTTGGGGGGGGGGGAGGTGCCTGGAGGAAACTCTGATGACCACATGTAGATGACAAGGCTTATGGTCATTCCAGTTCATATGGGAAGCTTAGGGAATCAGGCAACATTACAATTTTCAACATTACTAATACTTTGAAAATGAAAGGCTTATTATTTAAAAAGTTTAATTTAAGGTATAACAACCATTTACTGTTTACACTATATGTATAAGTAGTGTTTAAAATAGGTTTAAAATTAAGCTTACAAGTTACCTCTCCATAAATGTTTAACACCACATCGTGCTAAAATTTGTGTGTTCAAATTTTAAAGCTGCTTATAAATGCCATAAATTAAAAAAATAATGGAATAAAAAAAATTAATAGTGGGTTTTTGATAATAGATGTAATTTATTTTTCTTCTCTTTTTTGTATTGTATTATTTTCCTCCTTGTCTTTCTTCTTCTCTTTTGCTTTACAAATTGCATTTCTCACCCACTAAATATATATATATATATATATATATATATATATATATATATATATATATATATATATATATATATATATATATATATATATATATACACACACAGACACGGTATGCATGACTAATCTGTAGAAATCATCCAGTTGGTTTAGCTAAATTCCCCCCCCCCCCTTTGTTTTTTCACCTCTGGTTGAGCGCAGTTGCTGGCCTTTAGCCTGCGTATCTCTGCGACCTTGGCATTAGAGAAGAAACAAAAAAAAAAGGTTTATTAGTCTGGTGGATGTACTGTACAATATCTGATAGCACCGGGGTACCCACTGAGGCACTTCTTCGTCCACCGGTGGCCTGATCCTGTAGTTGTGTATCTCATGTTTTGAGTTTCTCTTGATGTTTTATTAAGCCAGTGTTGCTAGGTTACACGTGCTACAGCGATGGAATTTTCCACACTGAAATCCTGACCTTGTTGATTTCGTGACGTTGGGAGAAGTCATAAAGCAGATTATTTTCCCTAAACTTTCTTCATTTCTATCTGTTTATGTTAATTATTCCTCTATCAAAACTTTCCACCCACTGCCCGTGTTCTGTCTTTAAAAGATAACTTCACAACTTGACGATCCTATTCCCGTCCTGAAAACTCGTCCTTGACATTCCCCTGTATATTCACGTTTGATCCCAATCTTACCTTAATTACTTTAAACACTTAATTTTTTTTTTAAATGTGCGAGTAAATACTCCATTAACATCACCTGGTTTCCACGGGGAAACCCCCAGACAAAACGGAGCCTGGGACGCTGCAAACATCTTTTAAATACCACATTGGCTACATAAAACACTTTGTAGTGTTGCGGATTAAAGAAGATTGATTTTATAAAACATGTTTGCAACGTGAATAAAAAATACTTTAAAACCTTGTTATAAATCAAATTAAATAGTGATTAATTAGTCTAATCAAGTAAATATAAGTAAAAACTTTAAATAAATTATAGGATAGATCATTTCTAAAATTTCAGTCTTTTCACTGTCATCTAGGATGCCGGGATTTTGCAGTATCTCCCATTGGTGACACTTGTTACTTGTATCGTTTGGGTTTATGGTAAAAACCACCAGCCAAAAATGGCTCGGATGACTCAACCTTTGAATACATGCCCCCCATGCCGTAACATGTGCACATACCATTCAACCGAACTGGTTACGGTCTTGACATCCATTGACTTTAGGCACGAGAATGGTAATCGTCGCGTGCTATTTCAGAGGTAATGGCGACCCCCGCGAAATAAATGCACTATCAAAGGAAGTTTTTACTACTTGCATTTTAAACGTGTTACAACAAATAAGGACAACTTTTTATATTGTTAGTTTACATCTAACTCTAGTTTAGTAAAACGTGTGTTGCGTGATAGAAATAGTTATATTTTCTTCAATTTGTCTGTCATTTATTATTTTCATTTATTGATTATTTGAATTTAATTCGCAAACACAAAACACCCGCTCAGTGGCGTAGGCAGGGGGGGGGGGGGTTAGGGGGGGGTCATAACCCCCCCATAGACCCCTCGGTATATAGAAAAAGTATGAGGGGGGGGGGGTGCAAATCGAAAGTTTGAGGGGGGGGGGGTGCAAATCAAAAGTTTGTGGGGGGGGGTGCAAATCGAAAGTTTGTCCCCGGGTAAAAATTGTAACACCCCCCCCCCTTGAGACGATCCTGGCTACGCCACTGCACCCGCTATACATTGTACTCAATCCACTGGCATTTACAAGTACCACGAGACCTCTCTATTTCTGTGAATGTAGTCAAGTAACGAACAGCCGTGATAGGGGTTTGAAAACTGCCTGTTGATACAGCTGTTCACAAAACCTTTTGTTATGTGATAATTGCATAATCAGGAGAGGAGGATTGGGCCATTACTTACTGCGGCCACCCGCAGTCGGCTTGCAGCAATGCAGCGTTTAAAAACCTGAGTCATTTAATCATCCTTATTAGATGTGGTTTCAAAAGAAAACAACCCCCAAAAGCCAACAAAAAATAACGTTTTTTAATAATTAACTATAAGGTTATCCTTTGTAAAAACGTAATATTAGCTGGCTTGTTACAATGTTAGACAAGTGCATTATGGGGCTTGTTAAATGGACACTGGGCTCATGAAGTCGTTAGGCTATTTACATCTATCATCGCCATAATCTTTTCCCGTTTGCTGCAAAAACACATGGGCAGATAAAGTAGATTTCATTTGTTTTCCTAAGGTGAGTCAGGTACCCCGAACCTTTGATGAGTCAGGGACGTCCTAAAGACTCGAGCCCGAGTATCATCTATACTTACGTAAAATTTTGAGTGACTGACTAGGTAAATTCAATTTGGGGAACTAAATGAAAATGTATTTATTAGGTTAAAACTGGAGTGGTTGACGAATGACGAAATTAAATGTATGCTAGGTCATTTAAGTGCTGGAAATGGTACAATCTTCACTAGGCAAAACTGGAGGGCTTGACCTATTTAAATTATACTGGACAAAACTGTGGGGATTAGCCTAGTTACGTATATACTGGGCACAACTTAATGGTTTAATTTAGATAAATGTTTACTGAGTGAAACGGGAGTGGCGTAACTGGCTAGTATCGTAAAGTGTTTAAGTTATTACACGTAACGACATGGTAACACGTTCAAGTTACATATGTTGACCTACTTAGACTAGCAGAGTGCCCCAGTTAAAGTAGAGCCACAACAGCCCATGTTTCTAACCACCGGGTGCTAAACACCATCTTTGCCATCTGCTGTAGGCTGTAATTACCCGAGAGCCACGTCACTAAGTGCGGATTTTTTTTTCTCGTTTGGTCTGGACGAATTAAAGAGCTTAACGACATTATTAACATATGCTCGTCCTACCCAGATATTCAAACTTGATCCTTTTAATCCGTGTAACGATCTTAAAATATATTTAGCAACATGGGGTTCAGCTAGTTTTTAATTACAACAAGGCAGGACTCACAATCGATTCCGTTAATGGTGCGGCTTTTTTTTTCGCATTGTAATAATCGTGGTAGAATAAAAAAGTTAGTTTAACAGATCATTATCAGGTATTAAAACTATTTTTCTTCAAGGAAATAATGTCTAACATACAAGGGCCGTAACCTTCTGTTATAGGTTCACAGTTGACGTCACACATCGATGGGAGGGGAAGTGGAGGTGGGGCTGATTTTTTGACGATAATCATTGGGGTTTAGAAGTGTGACATATATACTTTGGAATAACTAAGAACAAAAGTAATTTTAAAATAATAATATTCATTAGAAATAAAGTTGAGGGGGCACAAGAGTTGGAGTGTTGACAGTCATTTTACTTTGAAGTTTTCCGACGACTTGTGTCTATAAAAGAATCGGTGAATGGTTAAAGATTGTACTCCGTCATTAATGGATAAGCTCTTCGTGTAATTATACTAATAAATATTAATAGTGAAATATTCTTTTCCAAACATTTAACAAGAAATAATATTATGTCATTTGGAGAAAAAAAAAGTTTAAATAACTGTTTTTGGGTTGGACAGATCGGAGCCAACTATCGAAGGCAGCAACTATGTATTGGCGCATACAACCCCGCATTTAGTCTTGTGTAGCCGCATGATTTTCCAGGTGAAAATACATGCTTCGTGTGGCCAGCAACTATGTGTTGGCGCATACAACCCTGCATTTAGTCTTGTGTAGCGGCATGATTTTCCAGGTGAAAATACACGCTTCGTGTGGCCAGCAACTATGTGTTGGCGCATACAACCCTGCATTTAGTCTTGTGTAGCGGCATGATTTTCCAGGTGAAAATACATGCTTCGTGTGGCCAGTGGAGCTGCACTTGAGCAGTAATTTTCTCAAGAACCAGTCATACATGCAATATTTTTTTTTTTTTTAAAGATCTAATTTACGGATAAACTAAAGTGTCAGTTTACCGACTGCGAAAGGTAAAATAAATATTTATGCAAACAAGTCCCCGGGGTGAAGTTTATTTTTTTTGACAAAATGTAATTTTCTTCAAACGTAAACCACCCCTTCCTGCATACACTTCTCACTTAATACAGCTAAATATTTTATTCTATTTTGCTGTTTGAATAAAATCCGTACTATAGATTAATATTGTTTGTAATATATATATATATATATATATATATATATATATATATATATATATATATATATATATATATATATATATATATATATACCGCAACATTTCTAAAAAAACGTTTTCTATGTTGCATCTCTAGCTCTAATATATCGACTTACGTTACAATAGGAAGCTTTGCTCAGCAATGTAACTAGTTAGGTGAAGAGTGCAATAGGACATTGATTAGACACAAGCCAGCTCACCGGTCCTTATCGCCATCAGTTAGCCAACGTTGTCGGTGGTTGAGAGATGCCACAGGCAGTAGATACGTCTTTACAGATATAGCTGACATCGGCTCAGCTTGCTCTACGCGGCCGTGGTCTATATCAGCCTGTGGTCTCATTCAGGTTGTGGTTTATATTAGGTTGTGGTCTATAGCAGGTTGTGGTCTATATTATGTTGTGGACTATATCAGGTTGTGGTCTATATCAGCTTGTGGTCTATTTAAGATTTTGGTCTATATTATTTTGTGGACTATATCAGGTTGTGATCTATATTTGGTCTGATTCAGGTTGTGGTCTATATCAGGTTGTGGTCTATATCAGGTTGTTGTTTGTATCAGGTTGTGGTCGTGGTCTATATGAGCATGTACGTGTGGGTCGACAACCGAGGTCTATTTGAGGTTGAACAGCCGAGGTCTACGTGTGGTTGGACAGCCGAGGTCTATTTGAGGTGGGACAGCCGAGGTCTACGTGTGGTTGGACAGCCGAGGTCTATTTGAGGTTGGACAGCCGAGGTCTATTTGAGGTTGGACAGCCGAGGTCTACGTGTGGTTGGACAGCTGATGTCTATTTGAGGTTGGACAGCCGAGGTCTATTTGAGGTTGGACAGCTGAGGTCTATTTGAGGTTGGACAGCCGAGGTCTACGTGTGGTTGGACAGCTGAGGTCTATTTGAGGTTGGACAGCCGAGGTCTATTTGAGGTTGGACAGCCGAGGTCTACGTGTGGTTGGACAGCTGAGGTCTATTTGAGGTTGGACAGCCGAGGTCTATTTGAGGTTGGACAGCCGAGGTCTATTTGAGGTTGGACAGCCGAGGTCTATTTGAGGTTGGACAGCTGAGGTCTATTTGAGGTTGGACAGCCGAGGTCTATTTGAGGTTGGACAGCCGAGGTCTACGTGTGGTTGGACATCTGAGGTCTATTTGAGGTTGGACAGCCGAGGTCTATTTGAGGTTGGACAGCCGAGGTCTATTTGAGGTTGGACAGCCGAGGTCTATTTGAGGTTGGACAGCTGAGGTCTATTTGAGGTTGGACAGCCGAGGTCTATTTGAGGTTGGACAGCCGATAACTACCGAGGTCTATAAGAAGTTGTACAGCCGTGGTGTACATGTAAGTGTAAGTCGGTTTCATCATCACTGCCCGTCATCCCTGCTGGGGTATGGGCCGCGTCCAAAGATCTTCCGAGTCCTCTATCCTGTGCCATCTTACTGACAAAACTGCCGTGCTTTGTATTTGATACATATAACTGTGTGCAATACTAATGCCAATGTGTGACCTGCCTAACGTTGATGTTTTTACCGTCCAGTTCTATTTTTTTTCTCTTTGTGTATTTCTGGTCCATTGTACATTAATGTTGTTCATCTGGTATATGTTGGTCGTACCCCCCCCCCCTTCCGTTCTGAAATGTAAACACACATTTTAAATCAGTAAATACAGGTTAGACGATCGTCTTGGTACAACAGAACCTGGCTTCTCCCCGCACACATTTACTTTCCTCTTTCATTCTACGGCCTATACTTGCGACTCCTTATATTTTGGCCAGTCTACTTGGACCTACTTATATTAAAATTTATGTAAAAAAAATCGACTCGAGCAACAAGACAGTATTAATACTTTGATCAGCCAAGCGTGAATACTTTTTGTTTCACTTCACTTTTAGTTTCACTTCACTTTTTGTTTGACATTAGCAGAGTTTTGAAGTTCTCACAAACAACGCACGTCTTGCTAACATCGATCTAAGTCTTTTAATATTTATAAAGTAAATTTTCTAACCACTGGGTTGTATTGATTCAAGGTAACGAGACGGGGTCACTATACATAACACCGATTGATCCGGACCACCCGTTATGTTTGTAGTTCTCTCTATAACTTTACCCTGAATATTTTTACTCATTGCATTGTTATTATACCCCTACCCCACACATTTATCATTAAATTTGTATACTGTACCCCACATATTTATTATCATTATATTTGTATTACACATGTACCCCACACATTTATCATTATATTTGTATTACACCTGTACCCCACACATTTATCATTATATTTGTATCACACCTGTTCCCCACACATTTATCATTATATTTGTATCACACCTGTACCCCACACATTTATCATTATATTTGTATCACACCTGTTCCCCACACATTTATCATTATATTTGTATCACACCTGTTCCCCACACATTTATCATTATATTTGTATCACACCTGTTCCCCACACATTTATCATTATATTTGTATCACACCTGTACCCCACACATTTATCATTATATTTGTATTACACCTGTACCCCACACATTTATCATTATATTTGTATTACACCTGTACCCCACACATTTATCATTATATTTGTATTACACCTGTACCCCACACATATATCATTATTTTTGTATTACATCTGTACCCCACACATTTATCATTACATTTGTATTACACTTGTACCCCACACATTTATCATTACATTTGTATCATACCTGTACCCCACACATTTATCATTATATTTGTATCACACCTGTTCCCCACACATTTATCATTATATTTGTATCACACCTGTACCCCACACATTTATCATTATATTTGTATTACACCTGTTCCCCACACATTTATCATTATATTTGTATTACACCTGTACCCCACACATATATCATTATATTTGTATTACACCTGTACCCCACACATTTATCATTATATTTGTATTACACCTGTACCCCACACATTTATCATTATATTTGTATTACACATGTACCCCACACATTTATCATTATGTTTGTATTAAATCTGTACCCCACACATTTATCATTATATTTGTATTACACATGTACCCCACACATTTATCATTATGTTTGTATTAAATCTGTACCCCACACATTTATCATTATATTTGTATTACACCTGTTCCCCACACATTTATCATTATATTTGTATTACACCTGTACCCCACACATGTTATCAGTGTATTGTTAGCATTTAATCCGCACATATCTTATCTGTAAGTAGTTACTAGATACACATTCAGCCCTCACGTTTCCTATTCTCTCTTACAGTTCCATCCAACGATGATGCTGACGAATGTGCCGAGGAGTTTTTTCAAAGGGTGAGTACTTGTCACGTGAACTTCTTTAAAAAATTTAATGGTGAAAAATTGTGGCCTTCTCCACCGACTCCCCTTTGCAGTACCCCTCCCCTCACCCCGCTAGAGAACTACACCCCCTCCCCTCTCCACTTGTACGAATGGCTGCAACAAGTCGATTCTATATAGCTGTAGCCAACACAAACAGTTGAAAGTGCTAAGCGTGTAAAAAGATGGGCTAGCACAGAGCAAAGGAGAGCCGAGGATTAAGGCTTGGTTACAGTGATTGATTTCTTCTCCAGGGTCTACCTGCTTTTTTTTTTAATACGTCTTCTGGAGTCTAGACGTTCGGACTTTTTTTGTCAAAGATCTTTTTTTATATAGAACCCTAGGCATTTGTATTTTTTTTAGCTTTTTTTTTTATAGAGCTCTAGAGTTTCAGATAAAAATAATCAGTTTTTTTAAAAACTGATAAACGTAAGTGTATAGTAGAGGTAGCCTCGTCTTGGTGATCTTGCTCTGTTAACGTTGTCGCTACATATTATATTTAAACAGCCTGCTAGATCTACTTTGTGTATTTATGCTGTGATTGTAAACTGGCTAGCCATGTATAGATACTTGGTATAGTGGCCTTGTAAATTTTACAAAGCAGAGTATGTTCTGGGTTCTCTGTTGACTTTAGGCTTAAAATACTTGACTTAAACATCTTAATTGTATACATGAACAGTTTACTAATGCATCTATTAATGGCGATTCATTTTGAGAAATTATACAACCCCCCCCCCCCGAGGAACAGCGTGGTTGGGTAGTAGAGCGTATGATTGCCAACCCAAAGGTCCCCAATTCAAACCCCGATCTGTTGAGGGGCGTTAGTTGGGTCCAGCAACCTATCTAGGAGAGACAACTCCAAAATCAAACAGCTCGTTAGCTGGGGACAGACACTGCTTTCTAGGAGAGACAACTTCAAAATCAAACAACTGCTGCCTTGTAGTTTGTTCTTGGTTGGACAAAGGCTATGGAAGCAAATCCAAAAAAGAAAAGCAGGCTGAAATCGGAGTCAATGGCCTCCGTGGCGCCTAACCAGTCGACACGTATACTTAATTAAGAACGAAGAAGAAGAAGAAACAGATTTTTCTTGGGTGGACAAAGGCTACGGAAGCAAATGTAGAAAGTAAAAGCATACTGAAGTCAACGGGTCGTATAGCTCATAGCCCTCCAAATTACAATTACGAACGCAGATACAGAAAAGACAAAAACCTAAGCCGACAATTCCACTTAACTAGCCATAAAACGGTTAGCCCAAGACTGAGTTTCCGCTGCCGCCCGCTGCTAGGCCGTGTGGGGGAGACGAATGTATCTGGCATGTTTCTAGCCGGCTGGGTGTAGTGGTCTTTGTCTCGGTGCCATCAGAAGGGGCCGTGTAATAATATCCCTATTTGTTTACCATAACGTTGTCGCTCTCTAAAGGTCAGGGGCTAAGTATATTGCCTTTAGCCTCCATGAAAGCCTGGGCGTCTTTATTTCTCTAAAGTTTTCTCTTACCCTGAGGGTACGTAACCTCAGGCAAAACGTTGTCGCGAGTTGTCACCCTTGGCAGGGGCGGATTATTCTTGCATTATTGTTTTTTTTTAAGGGACGCCCTTCTGGAAGTTATTTTGGAGCGTCAGGAATGAGGGGGGGGGGAAT
Organism: Physella acuta; assembly: GCF_028476545.2. NCBI lineage: Eukaryota > Metazoa > Mollusca > Gastropoda > Physidae > Physella > Physella acuta. The sequence continues at coordinate 189,609 of NW_026732609.1, read as the reverse complement.
TCGACAATCACAGCTGTATGCAGTGGCGTCACTAAGGTCGAGTGACACCCCTAGCGGTAATCCAGGGTGTCACACCCCCCCCCCCCCTCCGCCATCTTCGACATGCATGATATAGTAAAATTATATATAACTTGGTGTCGCCCCCCCCCCTCTCGTAAAGTGTCATTCTTGTCTAATTATGCGGTTTGTCTATTTAATAAGATATAAACATGACTAGAAACAGCAGACTTCCTCAGTTTAAGGACTTTTGGAGGGTCGCTAACTTGTAGAATAAACTAAACAAACATATTCGTTGTAGTTATATGCGGGTTGCGGGTTACTTCGCTTTTTTAAATAAGGGTCGCCTCTAAAAAAAATTTTGGGAACCTATGTATTAGAAAGTTGAATTATTCTAGTAAATACAAAATTTAGTGTCGACAAATAACGTGGGCTGTGGTCTGGTTACGTTCCCATCCCCCACAGTAGACCCATGACAGCTGCAATCTGCTATGAGCGTTAAGACCTGGTTCAGCCAAAACAAGAGCAACTGGCATTTGGCGCTGGCCCAGTGGATGTACGGCCCTTGTAGACATGATACAATTGATTCTGGGTGGCTTAACATTTAGCTACACAGGCTGCGCGGCACAAAAATGTTTCCGTTGTAAGCAGCCTTGACAGTTGCTTTAAACGTCGGGCCAGGCTGAAGATGCGCATATGCTGCTTTTGTTTTAATGTTGTAACTGGAGGGAACATTTGTGACGAATTACATCATTTTAATACATTGTTGCCATTTGAATTTTCAAGACTGAAATGGAAAGTTTTCCGTGCAGATTATCTCTGGTCCCATGTATTCACACTACCTTGCCTAGAGCTGTATCTATATAGTGGGATGTCTTTATCGTGTCAAAACTGCCACTTGTTAAGACTGTACCACACACTTCCTACCCGATCTTTCTGCACCTTGTTAAGACTAACGTTTGCACAGTACAACGTGTTTATCGTGTCTAAACTGCCAGTTCTTGAAGAACTGAGTTCCTGCCGTGTCTGTCGGCACCTTGTCCAGACCACGTTTTTTTTCGTGTGTAAATGCCATTTTTAGTTGTTGAAAACTCAATTCCTCCGTGTCTGTCGACAACTTGTGCAGACCACTGACCAGAGTTTCTTCCAGGCATCTCTTCGCCCCCCCCCCCCGAAAATTTTTTACCACCCCCCGAACGAAATGAAAATAGAATATATAGAAAATATATACTTTTAACAGTGTTTCCCCCCCCCCCCCCCCGAAGAAAGTCTACCACCCCCCCCCCCCCAAAAATTTCAAGTGCCCCCCCCCCCCCCCCCGGAGAAAAAAGTCTAGAAGAAACACTGCCACTGACTCTATAGTACCACGTTTATTCTTCGTGTGTAAAATGCCATTTTTTGTTGTTGTTGAAAACTCACTTCGTCCGCGTCCGTCAGCACCTTGTCCAGACCACTGACTCTATAGTACCACGTCTTTTTCGTGTGTATAGTGCCATTTGTAAAGACTAAACCATACGTCTTGCACTATCTTTCCGCACCTCGCCCGTACCCCCTTATCACTGACAGGCTGTTGCCTACTACTTTATCTTTGGAGGACATCTCTGGTTGTCTATCTTATCGAGAGAATCTCACTTCGGGTGAAGTGGCTTATCCCCGGCGTACTTTATTAACCATAGCTATTGGATTGATCCCATGTCGCTCAGGTCCGTCTCACTAATGCGGTACGTGCCATGTTTTACTCCTGATTTCTGGCCCGCGACTAGACACGTCGGGATCTGGCAGTATAAAAATAATCAACGGACAGGTGGGGGGGGGGGGGGAATCAAAATTGTGTAGTTATCTAATCAGTTAAATAAGTTCTTTAGAAATATTCGTAACACGGTGGTGAGCGCACACCTTATTTCTGCACTGTATATCGTGTACTGGCTGTACAGGAGTTTGATTTCATACCCAGCACACCTAGCCTTACCTTCTCTCTTTTTCTTTTTTCTTTATATTTTCTTAAATAAAAATAAACATTTTTTTTTAAATCGCTGCGATATTTTTTTTAAACACAAACCTTGAACCAAAGAAAAAAGACCAGACAGAAATTGTACAATTGCTTTAACAAAAATGTTGCCAACTTGAGGAAAATAACAGACTCGTGTTTTTTTTTCTCCATCTGAAACATTATCTTAGCACTTATCATTTAAACTTGTCACGGTATACCCCCCTCACCCCTGTCCCAGATAAACTTGCCAGTGTCTCCCGGTGCTGGTATCAGGATGTTGACCCCGGCATCTCCAGGCCAGCCAGACTGGAATTCCATCTCCACCAGCCTGGCCGATGATCTCAATTTATTTCCGCTTTCACATCACAGCAACACGTGCCTAGCACCGGTTGAAGCAGACGTCTCATATGTTGCACTTCCGCGGCAATAGCTGTTTTCCTGCCTACGTTTTAATGTATTTCCTACCACCACTAGATTTACGGTTATAATCGTTTTTCTGCCTAAATTTTATTTTCTACCACTACTAGATTTACGGCAATAGCCGTTTCCCTGCCTACCATTTCATTTATTTCCCCACTACTACTGCGGCAATACGGAACGGCATGACCTAGCGGTAGAGAGCTAGACTGCTAACCAAATAGTTTTGAGTTCGAATCCGGGTTCAGGTCATTAAGTCCACTCAGCTCCGAAAAGTACCTAACTCACGTTAGGGAATAAAAGATGTCTGTGCATAGTCCTGACCACACTACCCCTTCATATGCCAAGGTTTCTACTTCATCTGCCCAATGTGTCTTTTGCACGAGCGAGAAAAGATGAGATGATGAATACGCCAAAATCCGTTTTCCTACTTATCATTTATTTCCCACCACTACTGCCGCAATAACTGTTTTCCTGCCTACCATTTATTTCCCACCACTACTGCCGCAATAACTGTTTTCCTGCCTACCATTTATTTCCCACCACAACTGCGGCAATAGCCGTTTTCCTGCTTACCATTTATTTCCCACCACTACTGCGGCAATAACTGTTTTCCTGCCTACCATTTATTTCCCACCACTACTGCCGCAATAACTGTTTTCCTGCCTACCATTTATTTCCCACCACTACTGCGGAAATAACTGTTTTCCTGCCTACCATTTATTTCCCACCACTACTGCGGCAATAACTGTTTTCCTGCCTACCATTTATTTCCCACCACTACTGCGGCAATAGCCGTTTTCCTGCCTATCATTTATTTCCCACCACAACTGCGGCAATAGCAGTTTTCCTGCCTACCATTTATTTCCCACCACTACTGCGGCAATAACCGTTTTCCTGCTTACCATTTATTTCCCACCATTACTGCGGCAATAGCCATTTTCCTGCCTACCATTTATTTCCCACCACTACTGCGGCAATATCCGTTTTCCTGCTTACCATTTATTTCCCACCACTACTGCGGCAATAACCGTTTTCCTGCCTACCATTTATTTCCCACCACTACTGCGGCAATAGCCATTTTCCTGCCTACCATTTATTTCCCACCACTACTGCGGCAATATCCGTTTTCCTGCTTACCATTTATTTCCCACCACTACTGCGGCAATAACCGTTTTCCTGCCTACCATTTATTTCCCACCACTACTGCGGCAATAACCGTTTTCCCGCCTACCATTTATTTCCCACCACTACTGCGGCAATAACCGTTTTCCTGCCTACCATTTATTTCCCACAACTACTGCGGCAATAACCGTTTTCCCGCTTACCATTTATTTCCCACCACAACTGCGGCAATAGCCATTTTCCTGCTTACCATTTATTTCCCACCACAACTGCGGCAATAGCCATTTTCCTGCCTACCATTTGATTTATTTCCCACCACTACTTCGGCAATAGCCGTTTTCCTGCTTACCATTTATTTCCCACCACTACTGCGGCAATAACCGTTTTCCTGCTTACCATTTATTTCCCACCACTACTGCGGCAATAACCGTTTTCCTGCTTACCATTTATTTCCCACCACTACTGCGGCAATAACCGTTTTCCTGCTTACCATTTATTTCCCACCACTACTGCGGCAATAGCCGTTTTCCTGCTTACCATTTATTTCCCACCACTACTGCGGCAATAACCGTTTTCCTGCTTACCATTTATTTCCCACCACTACTGCGGCAATAGCCGTTTTCCTGCTTACCATTTATTTCCCACCACTACTGCGGCAATAACCGTTTTCCTGCTTACCATTTATTTCCCACCACTACTGCGGCAATAACCGTTTTCCTGCTTACCATTTATTTCCCACCACAACTGCGGCAATAACCGTTTTCCTGCCTACTATTTCATTTATTTCCCACCACTACTGCGGCAATAGCCTTTTTCCTGGCCACCCTCTAGAAGCCAACTTGCTGACGTCAGTAGGTAATATCAAAGCATTGAGCCCCAGTTGAAAGCCATGAATGAATGCCTGTTGGTTGCGGCAGTGTGGGCAGGTATGAATGGTTTGTTTTGGTGCATGTTTACATTTGCTGTTGTTGTGCTGCCCTCGTAAGGCGAACGGAAGGGGGGGGGGGAAGAGAAAGGAGGCATGGGTTTCATCTGCTTACGTCTTGTGTATGAGTAATTTTCCATTCAATTAAAATCCCCCCTTCCCTCTTGTCCATCTTCCCGCTGCCCTATTAAAAGAGGAGTTAAAAATAGCCTGCTCACCTGTAGACGTTTATTAGAATAATCTTGTCCAGGTAGTTGCACCAGCAAACATTTGGTTTTATTACCGTGTTTTATACCATTTATTTTCTTACAGGACATCAGCTATATATAGTTGGGTAGTTTATAAGGCTTTCATTTCAGCCATCAAATATATATAGTTACACACCACTATATATATATATATATATATATATATATATATATATATATATATATATATATATATATATATATATATGTGTATATATATATGTGTATATATATATATGTGTATATATATATGTATATATATATGTGTGTATATATATGTATATATATATATATATATATATATATATATATATATATATATATATATATATATATATATATATAATATATACACATAAGTATATTACTTTATACAATTTCTTTCAAGTCATCACGTGTTTTGTAATGTAATGCGTACTCTTTCGTTCATTACAATTATCACCATCACATTGTTTTTTATGTGGGGGCTATTGACCCCAAACCCTTTGTTATCCACATAAACACTCTATCCACTGGTCTGGACTGGACAGAAAACAGACGACATTTGTAACTGTAAAGATGCTGAAACAACGGCTGTGATTACAGCCTCCCCCTCCCTAGCATGCCGTACTCTCTGAGAAAGTTGATTATTACATGGGACGTCTAACACCCGGTGTCAAGTCAAGGCACTTCCTTTGTTTTCTTTTCCACTTCAGATTTGTTATTATTATATTTTTTTTTCCTGCTGCAAATTTAATTCTTACGCCCCGGTTTCCACTTGTATGTAACAAAACAAATCTTTGTGGCCCGGTGGTAAAATGGATAAAGGCATAAAGGAGAGATTGTTACCGCTCTTGTGTTGAGTTGCACTTTGAGTTATCTCCCCAGAAGGGGAAATTCTGTAGGCTTTTTTTATTTTTCATGATAAAATATTCGTTTTAGTTTTATGTTATTGTTTATTGCTTATGATTTCGGTTGCTACAGTTTATTTTATATTATGAAATTGTGTATGTGTGTGTATTTTTTATTTTAACAATCATAATTTGAACTCTAACAGAATGGCCTTCATTTCTGTATTGACGTTTGAAGCTATCGTTCAATCGTGTGATTGTATCACAGTCAATTTTACTATTAACTAGCCGTCCCGGCCAGGCCCTGCTCTGGCTTCTGTGAAAAACCTTTCCGTTAAAGACCATTACCTGTGTGTTTAGTAATCATCATAAACCCGGCATTGCCCACCCAAACCACAACCAACCAAAACAACAAAACGCAAACATAACGCTAACACAATTAGAAATACAAACGAAAACAAAAACCTAACAACAAACCCAACCACAACCACAAACACCAATACAAACACAAAGAAAAAACAAACGAAAACAAAAACCTAACAACAAACCCAACCACAAACACCAATACCAAAAAAAAACAACGAAAAAGCAAACGAAAACAAACCAAATCCAAACGCAAAACCAACCAAAAACACAAATACAAACCCAAACAAAAAAAAACACAAACAAAAACGAAAAAAGAAAGAACAAAAACGAACCAAATCAAAACGCAACCACTAACGCAAACCCACCTAAACACAAAGAAAACACTAACGCGAACATAAACGCCCGGGGCAGAATCGCCTGTTTTAGCTTAATAAACGACTATAGTACCCCAACTTATTCATAGTTTTTGCACTCACTTAAACGAACGCGCCTGTTTCAATTTAATGAACAATTATAATACTCCAAGCTTATCCGTAAAATACCTAAAACATTTGCACTTGATCAATCCCCGCTAATTATGTAATTATTTTTTTCCCAACACCAAAACAAAGTAATTAAAAAGTAAATGCTTTTCAACTAATGCAATGGTTTCATAAAGGGAAGTAATTGTGTTTTGCCTAATTTATCAAAGGGAAGTAAGCGCTATAGGACTAAATAAAAACATAATTAGAATTTTTGTAAAAGATGATATTTTTTTAAAACTTGTGTTTAATGAACATGCCGACAATTATTACTATAATTTGAAAAATGAAAATGATTTCCCAACACTTTTAATAGTAATTTTTTAACTCATAAATTTAGACAAACGCGCACGATAATTGATCTAACACTTAAATCCGTAGAAATGCCAACGACAAACATATGCGTTACAGAATTGAGCTTTATATATTAGATTGATAAGATCTTTCTATTAATTTTTAAAAGAAGTATTTTTAAAATCTTTGTTTCGTTAACGGAGAATGGACTGTTTTGTTGACAGCTAGGTGTTAGTGGGTGGTGTGTGTTGGTAGTTAGACAGTAGTGACGTTATGTGTTGTTATTTAGATGGTATTTGACGTTGTGTTGGTAGTTAGACGGCAGGGGGCGGTGTGTGTTGGTAGTTAGATTGTAGTGGGCGGTGTGTGTTGGTAGTTAGACGGTAGTGGACGTTGTGTGTTGGTAGTTAGATTGTAGTGGATGTTGTGTGTTGGTAGTTAGATTGTAGTGGGTGGTGTGTGTTGGTAGTTAGACGGTAGTGGGTGGTGTGTGTTGGTAGTTAGACGGCAGTTGACGTTCTGTGTTGGTAGTTAGACGGTAGTGACGTTATACGTTGGTAGTTAGACGGTAGTGGGCAGTGTGTTGGTAGTTAGACGATAGTGGACTATGTGTGTTGGTAGTTAGACGGTAGTGACGTTATGTGTTGGTAGTTAGATGATAGTTGACGTTGTGTTGGTAGTTAGACGGTAGTGGACGTGTGCTAACAGCATGAGCCACTAAGATGCCCCCCCCTCCCTTATACCAATATCAAGATTACGAGAAGAGATATCCCCTATCTGTCAGCACACGGAGACTTCATTCCTTCAAGTACTTAGTGCTGGGCAAACTGACGTGTCTTCGCTGAGGAGCGTACTGGTAGGCAATCCTACCGTGCCGGACTGGTTCCACCGGCCTCTTAAATATTCTACACTGTAGTTCCCTAGAAATCTGGTCCTACACGATCTTACCATAGCTGTGTTCATGTGCCTGTAAGATATTTAACGTAATTTAAAACTAAACGGCTTTACACCAAGTGTGTGTGTGGGGGAGGGGGGAGAGAAAGTCAAACAAAAAGGGGCAATGTTTCCACATTCAAGTTTGTGAGATCATGCCCGCCTTGAATGATACCAATCTAGAAGAAAGTATAATACCTGCTTGTTATGTGGGCCATGAAATGATTGCATGGAATCCTCGCCTTTTCAAATGTCAAACGTGCGGGCGGAGACAAGGCTCAAGTTGTTCTTCAAAGCTGGAGGGAATTAGCTGATAAGTCAATCCGCCTTCATCGGCACTTTATGCCAGTCGAGGGCTTTCAATGGCACCCTCGCTGCTCTTTAGAACCATCTATTTTGTGTTGGGTGTTTTTAAATATAGATCTTGTAGCATGTGGACCATTCGTTTGATTTAGCGGGTTCTATGCAAAACGGTAATGCAAGGGGAGGGGGGGGGGAGCACTTGAAATGGGGTGAGAGATATGTTAACAGTTCCGTCTGTGTCTTTTATCCTTGTTTTAGATACATATTTCACCGTTATAATTTTTTTTTCTTTGTAGAGAAGGACGAAATTTGTTATGTCTATTAGACAATTTACTGCAGATTCTGAAGCCGTTCTTGTCTTTGGGTTAAGGTTAAATTTAGGGTTGGGTTTCATAAGCGATACTGAATAGTATCGAATATCGCTTGTCGTTCCTCTACCTTGAACTTAACACGCAAACACCGTCTATTGCATGTCTAAAATTTGATATGCTACATAATCCCACACTAAGGGCCGTAACGTCTTGCTTTATTGACATAGAGAAGGTTTTTTTTATCCAGGCCTAAATGACTAATGTAATCGTTGACAAATCTTATCAGCAAGATAGATCAAGCTGTATCGATGAATGTATACATTTTTTGGCACTAAATTTGCTAGAGGTTTTGTCGACAGGTATCGGAGAATAAATTTTAAAATATTTAACGTTGAAGGTTTGGCTTTTAAAAAAAATCTATCAGTGAAGTATTTCTCAATCTGTTTATGTATGTACTTTTTGTGTGTGGATATTTGCAGTTATTTACAGGGAGAGGGGAGAAATGTGGAGTTAATGCTTTCACTCTTCTTAACATCTCTTTAATTATCTTAATCACACGCCAATCTTTCTCAAAACGTATTATAATTATCGCGCCATTATAATCATGCCATTGATCAGAAATGTTTATTTAAAGCTTTTAAAGTAATTTGGACTGATGGAGCGAATGTATGTTGCCGTCCCCCCCCCCCCCCCCCCCCCCCACCGTAAAGTCAACAAAAAATGATTCAGTACGTGATGAGGCTGACAAGAGCTCATTGGTTATCTAAACATGTGTAACCTTTGACCCGTCTATCATAGAGTCACTCAGTCTTGCGTGCAAATTAGATGAGATGACAGATTTTTAAAAAAAAATTGCTGGTTTCTACTTTATTTAGAATAGGTAAATTCACTTTTAATTAAGGTGTACTAATTTAAAAAAAAGATTTTAGATTGAAATGATGATTATATTTTTTTAAGATTATGGATGGAAAATTATAGAATAATATTTTTTAAAGATTTATGATGGATAATGATGGAATCATATTTTTGTTTAAAGATTATGGATGGAAAATTATAGAATAATATTTTTTAAAGATTTATGATGGATAATGATGGAATCATATTTTTGTTTAAAGATTATGGATGGAAAATTATAGAATAATATTTTTTAAAGATTTATGATGGATAATGTATGGAATCATATTTTTGTTTAAAGATTATGGATGGAAAATTATAGAATAATATTTTTAAAAGATTTATGATGGATAATGATGGAATCATATTTTTGTTTAAAGATTATGGATGAAACCAACACACAGATCACATGGCCATCAAAGTTAAAGATTGGGGCCAAGTCCAAGAAAGGTAAGGACATTTTACTGTGTTGTTACTTGTTAACTTATATTATAGCTACGAAATATAAAAGACCCTTGTTCTTCATCCTGGCTACACATCCTTGACCTGCACCCTCACTATGAACCGTGCTTGACAACTTTACATCCTTGACCTGCACCCTCACAATGATGCGTGCTTGACCACTTTATGTCCTTGACCTGCACTCTTAATCTCGACTATACTCCCTAGACCTGCACTCTTAATCTCGACTAACCTCCCTTGACCTGCACTCTTAATCTCGACTAACCTCCCTAGACCTGCACTCTTAATCTCGACTAACCTCCCTTGACCTGCACTCTTAATCTCGACTAACCTCCCTTGACCTGCACTCTTAATCTCGACTAACCTCCCTTGACCTGCACTCTTAATCTCGACTAACCTCCCTTGACCTGCACTCTTAATCTCGACTAACCTCCCTTGACCTGCACTCTTAATCTCGACTAACCTCCCTAGACCTGCACTCTTAATCTCGACTAACCTCCATTGACCTGCACTCTTAATCTCGACTAACCTCCCTTGACCTGCACTCTTAATCTCGACTAACCTCCCTTGACCTGCACTCTTAATCTCGACTAACCTCCCTTGACCTGCACTCTTAATCTCGACTAACCTCCCTTGACCTGCACTCTTAATCTCGACTAACCTCCCTTGACCTGCACTCTTAATCTCGACTAACCTCCCTTGACCTGCACTCTTAATCTCGACTAACCTCCCTTGACCTGCACTCTTAATCTCGACTATACTCCCTAGACCTGCACTCTTAATCTCGACTATACTCCCTAGACCTGCACTCTTAATCTCGACTAACCTCCCTTGACCTGCACTCTTAATCTCGACTAACCTCCCTTGACCTGCACTCTTAATCTCGACTAACCTCCCTTGACCTGCACTCTTAATCTCGACTAACCTCCCTTGACCTGCACTCTTAATCTCGACTATACTCCCTAGACCTGCACTCTTAATCTCGACTATACTCCCTAGACCTGCACTCTTAATCTCGACTAACCTCCCTAGACCTGCACTCTTAATCTCGACTATACTCCCTTGACCTGCACTCTTAACTTGACAACACGTCCATGACCCACACTCCTATCCGAACAATACGTCCTTGACCTGCACTCTTATTATGACCACACGACACTCACTTTGACCACACGTCCTTTACATGCACTCATCCTGGCCATACGTCCTTGACCCACACTCATCCTGGCCATACGTCCTTGACCCACACTCATCCTGGCCATACGTCCTTGACCCACACTCATCCTGACCACACGTTCTTGACCTACACCCATCCTGACCACACGTCCTTGACCTACACTCATCCTGACCACACGTCCTTGACCCACACTCATCCTGGCCACACGTTCTTGACCTACACCCATCCTGACCACACGTCCTTGACCTACACCCATCCTGACCACACGTCCTTGACCTACACCCATCCTGACCACACGTCCTTGACCTACACTCACCCTGACCACACGTTCTTTACCTGCACACATCCTGACCACACGTTCTTTACCTGCACACATCCCGACCACACGTTCTTTACCTGCACACATCCTGACCACACTTTCTTGACCTGTACTCATCCTGACCACACGTCCTTGACCTGCACTCATCCTGACCACACATCATTGACCTACACTCTTACACCATAACCACACACCCTTGACCTGCATTCACCCTAACCACACACCCTTGACCTGCATTTACCCTGACCACACACCCTTGACCTGCAACCATCCTGACCACACATCCTTGACCTGCACCCACCCTGACCACACGTCCTTGACCTGCACTCATCCTGACCACACATCTTTGACCTACACTCACCATAACTACACACCCTCGACCTGCACTCACCACATCCACACACCCTCGACCTGCACTCTTACGCCCCAACCACTCATCCCACAACTTTCCTAATTGTTTCCCCACCTCCAGCCAGCGCGTCCACCTTTCAAATCCTTCCCCTATCGACGACTCCCACCTCGGGTCTAATTAGCCCGGGCCCCATGTTTTTGGCAGACGCCCCTGTATTATTACTACCATTAGCCCGAGAGGTTAATAAGGAGGCATAAAGATAAACCCCGGCGGCTAGGAGCGGCGCGGCGAGGAGCGGGCTTGTTTACAGGTCGCTGGTTTCATGCCGTGCGGCGAGAAAACACCGTGACCTTGAACGGTGAGTTGATCTCACCCCCACGGGTTTAAAACTCAGGACGTGGATGTGTTTTGTTGTGGTGTGTAGTAGACGTTTACACGTCTGACAGTAGCGTGGAAGGGGAAGTGTATAGGGGTTTTTAATAGCCATAACGCTTCTATAAAAGTTCTATAAAAGCAAGCCCCTCCAAAAAGTTAACCCCCGCCATTTAAAAACAGACTATAAAGAGGATATGAAACTTGTACTTTAAGTTTTTATTTGAATATGTCATTAATAATTTGCATGAAAGGTCTGTATTTTCGTACCTTTAACACTGCCTCAAGGTTGCTTGCGTGCTTTAGACTGTAGCTGGCTAAATGTATTTGGGCGTAACTGATCGCGCGTGCACTTTTTGCATTTGTGGCGGGGCTTATCTGGAAAAGATCCTTAACTTTTACCAAGGCTTATCCTCCCTTGTTAAATCAGTAGACCCGCTTGACAGTGACCTTTTAGATTGTCTAGATTTGATGCTGCAGACTGGCCAAAAATACAGCCCATTGGTGTCCATCAGACTGAGATGAAGCTTATACAATGCTGTTGCGTCTTCACAGATAGTGTTTTGGTGGCTTGAGCTAAAACTTTTGTCTAAACGTTGGCTGGACAAAACAAAAGAACTACGCGTCAACTAGGAATCTACAGCTTTCTTTAAAGTCAGATTCGCTGAACTGTGTATTCTGGTGCCCCAATGGGCGTGTAGAGACGAGTAACTTAAGACAGTGGCTAACAACTTAGTGACGGCCGAGAACTAACTTCATCAAATCCTTGTCGGTCGATACCAGAACAAAGGATCGGCTCCAACACCGCCGTATGTCTAGCATTGATCTCAGCCGATCGTGGTCGATACGGTAAGACATCGATACCGCTGTAGACTGGTCGGCCGCTAGAGACAGATACACGGGTACATAATTAACACACAGCTTTGGTATAGAGTGAACACGGCTTTAACCCACTATCACCCACCACTGGTACAGAATTAACACACAGCTTTAACCCACTATCACCCACCACTGGTCCATAGTTAACACAGCTTTAACCCACTATCACCCACCACTGGTCCATAGTTAACACAGCTTTAACCCACTATCACCCACCACTGGTCCATAGTTAACACAGCTTTAACCCACTATCACCCACCACTGGTCCATAGTTAACACAGCTTTAACCCACTATCACCCGCCACTGGTCCATAGTTAACACAGCTTTAACCCACTATCACCCACCACTGGTCCATAGTTAACACAGCTTTAACCCACTATCACCCACCACTGGTCCATAGTTAACACAGCTTTAACCCACTATCACCCACCACTGGCACACCATAGATTGGACCCACAACTAACACACTCTGACTCACCCACACCTTTGCGTATTTAGATCTACATAATTATTTCAACGCTCGGTGCAATCCCTAGAATTTCACAACCTAACATATATATTAATATATATATAAATAAAGAAATAAATAAATAAATAAATAAATAAATAAATATATATATATATATATATATATATATATATATATATATATATATATATATATATATGTATATATATATGTTACCTAGGCAAGTTGCATACCCTGCTCGCAGCGCCATATGTAACGAGACTTATCCTGCTCGCAGAGCCAAATGTAACGAGTCCCCGAGTCTATCCTGCCGACAACGCCAAATGTAACGAGTCTCTGGCTACCCTGCCGACAACGCCAAATGTGACCTTCCCGAGTCTAACCACTCATTCCACACAACATTGACCACAGCATAGATACTCGAAGATGCAGGTTCATTATTGATCCTTTTATTACATGAATCAAAGAATGCTTCACAATAATATAATGAATCAAGAGAGGTTTCACAATAATAGTCTGAATCAACGGACCCCCAACAGTCCTCACTAGGCTTCATCTAACTGAATACACATGTCTAACGTCCTTCTTAACACAATATAACCAACTTGATACTGCCACCCTGAGAGAGAGAGTGCGACTCCCTGACTGACTGACCGACTGACTGACTGAGAGAGACTGCCTTTCTGAGAGACACTGAGAGACCTCGAGCTCAGCCGTCGCCTTCCTTATATCCCCTTCATAATCGTACTCATATTCGGTCCTATCATAATCGTAATTGTAATCGATTCTAATCGTTACATCAGACTGTTAATTACGCCGCTTCTGTCGTACAGTCCGATTTTAATAAGCCACCTGCATCCTGTCACATCAAAGTTGACAGACCGTCTTTCGTATCGCTTCCCGAGATATTACGCCTTGGCATCAGCCAACACCTGCACTGTGACGTCAGACTGTAACACGTTATGTCTCTTGGTAACTTCCCCTAGTTACATCCACCCCTGCCTTTTTTTGTGTGTTATCAACCACAAACAACGCTTGGCAGGTGCAGTCCTTCAAAGTCCATCGCACCACCGTAAAAAAAAATCCATTGTTCCACTCACTGTCAATGTCGTCACATTCGTATAAGATTGACAGTTATCCCTATTTCACATATCCAATGTGTCTACATCATCTTCCTCAGACACAAAACAGTTCTAGAATTCACATCCACCTTTTTTCGTTTGGTGCCTTCACCAGTTCACTTTTATGACTTTTTGAACAGTCTGTTTTCATACCAGCGCGACCATGAAAGAATTGATGGTTGCTGACAAAAAATTTCGTATTCTTTCTGTTTCTCAAACTTCTCCGCGGACCACTTATCTGATGGTCTACTGTCTCTCTGCTTTTGGAGGGACCGGGATCCTCCTTGTTGCCGGTATCCTCCCCTTGTGTGTCGCTGTTGTTCTGTTGATGGTGACATGGTTCCGGGATGGGTATGAGAATTTCCGTTATAGTTTCCGGTTCCCTAATTGTCTTGGGTTTCCTTGTGTGTAACTGCTCTTCTTGACTATGATAATATTTCTTTAATTGAGCAATATTCGCCCACCGATCCGGTTTGGTGTGATCGATGGGTCTTATCTTAAAGGGGCCACCTGCTACTTTAGGCATCTCCACGACTTGCCATATCTCCTGTCTCCAGAGGTCGTGGATTTTGTTTCTGCCTAACGGGTGGCTACGCAGTAATACCCTGTCGTTCAGTTTGAGTGGCGGGTCCTTTGTCTGTACCGGCGGTTCCCTTCGCCGTGCTTCATGTTCTAGTCTTTCCTGTACTACCCTGTACATTTCTCTAATTCGTCTCATATGTTCATTCACATATTCCAGTGCAGTGTATGAGCCAGTCATACTCTCCTTTTTTCCTAGGAACAAGTCAAGGGGGAGTCGAGCCTCCCGTCCGAACAGCAACATGTGTGGCGAAAAGCCGGTTGTGGCATGGGGGGTGCAGTTGTATAGATATACCAACTCTGGGAGAAAATCAGGCCAACGTTTTTTCTGTTCAGATTCTAGAGTACGCAGCAAATCATGCATGCTGCGGTTGAACCGCTCGCACTGTCCGTTTCCTTTCGGATTAAATGTGGTTGTTCTAGATTTGTTGATCCCGTAGTGGCTGCACAGTTGGTTAATTACTTCTGACTCGAAGGCCCTTCCTTGGTCAGAGTGTAATTGTCTTGGTATGCCATATTTGATGAACCAATGTTCTATTAAGACCTTTGCCACTGTTTTGGCAGTCTGATCTCGTGTGGGCACCGCCACAGTCCATTTGGTGAAAACATCAGTCATTACCAACACATGTTCCGTCCCATCCGATGATTGCTCCAACGACGTAAAGTCCATAGCCACAATCTCTAGTGGTTTTGTCGCTAATAGGTGTCCCGATGGCTGTCTCATTTTGACAACTGGCATTTTCGCATGCTGACACCTCACACAAGCCTCACAATGGCGTTTGACCTCCATTTCCATATTGGGCCAGTAACACCTCCGTCGTAATATTTTGTGCGTCCTGTCCTGACCCTGGTGTCCTGCCCTGTCATGTGCCAACCTTAGCACTTCTTCTCGTAATTGTCCAGGCACCACCACCTGGTGTATTGTCCCATCAATTTGGTCATGAATTCTCCGCATGAGAACACCATCCTTTATACTGAGACGGTCCCACTGACTCAGTATTTTCTTTGTTTCTCGACCAAATTGTTCTCTTTCCCTTCTTCCTGGGAATTTTTGTTCCTGGACGTGTTTCAACAGCGGCTGTAAGCCACTATCCGTTCTCTGGGCATTTCTTATCTCTTTGTGATTAAGGCAACTAAAATCACCAATGTCCATATGTCCGGGCTCTGTGGAAATGTGCTCCACCCCGGTCTGTCCGTTCTGCCTCACTTGCACCCCGTGAGGGATATCTGTTGACGCTCTGACCTCACATATTCCTGTCAGCGTTTCTTCCTCATCGCCCGGTCTCTCGTAAGGATTCCTTGATAAAGCGTCCGCATTGCCATTGGACCGCCCCGGGCGAAATTTTATCTCCAGGTCAAAGAGTGCCAATTCTGCTGCCCATCGCTGTTCGATGGATCCCAACTTTGCTGTCTTTAGGTGACTCAAGGGGTTATTGTCAGTGTATACCACACATTTAGCACCTAATAAATAGTCCCTGAATTTTTCCGTCACAGCCCATTTTAATGTCAAAAGTTCTAGTTTCATGGCGCTGTAATTTGTCATGTTCTTCTCTGATTCCTTCAGAGCTCGACTGGCATAAGCAATAACCCTGAAGCCTTGCTTTTGTTGTTGTGATAGCACAGCTCCCAGACCTTTAGAGCTGGCGTCAATTTCTAGCCGAAATGGTTTGTCAAAGTCTGCGTATCCTAATATCGGCGCCTCTGTCAAAGCCTTTTTCAATAGCTTAAACGAGTTCAGGCATTCATCAGTCCATAATTCACCTATCAGTTGTGTTTTACCTTTCTTTTTCTCCTTACTGTGTTTCTTTGTCATTTTGTTTACCAAGTCATGCAATGGTGCGGCAATTTTTGCAAAACCAGGCACAAATTTTCTATAATAGGAAGCAAAGCCCAAGAATGATCTGACCTCTACCGTAGTTGTTGGCTGTTTCCATTCTTTAACAGCTGCAATTTTATCTGGGTCAGTGGCGATGCCATCCGACGAAATCACGTAACCCAAAAAATGTACCGATTTCAGACCGAAGCAGCATTTGTCTGGGTTCAGCTTTACTCCTATCTCCCTAAGACGGAGAAACACTTGTTCTAATCTTTCTAGATGGTCCTCCCAAGTTTTTGAATAAACTAGTATATCATCCAAGTACACCAACATTATTTGAAATAGAAAGTCACTCATAGCACTCTGCATTACTCGCTGGAATGTAGCAGGTGCATTAGTTAGACCAAACGGCATACGGGTCCACTCGTACAGTCCCAGTGGAGAAATAAATGCAGTTTTATGTTGATCGTTGGGGTGCATGGCCACTTGGTGGTAGCCACTAGCCAAATCCAAGGTAGAAAAAAATCTTGCTCCCCCCAACGCATCAAGACATTCATCAATACGAGGCAAGGGGAATGCATCCCTTCTTGTGATATTGTTCAATTTCCGGTAATCACAACACAGTCTTATCTCCCCTGACTTCTTTTTTACCACTACTATCGGTGCCGCATACGGGCTCGTGCTGGTTGTAATAATTCCCTTTTTTAGTAGATCGTTCAGGTGTGCCTTCACCGCAGAGTAGTGACTCGGTGGTAATCTTCGATAAGGTTGCGCCACCGGCTTGTCTTGTAGTAAGGGTATCTGGTGTTTTATTACTTCCGTGTAACCCAAATCACCCTCGTACGAGGCAAATATATCCCTGTACTTATTCAACAATTCATTTAGTTTTGGGTCCTCAGTTTCCGGGAATGTATATGATCGGCCATCCTCTTTCTTCACCTCGGCCGTCACATTGACCGACCTAACTGTTACTTCATTACTGCTGGTATTGCTCAGTTCGATGCACTGTGCCGACCTTTGTACCTCGACGTTCTGTGGTACTCCTACCAGAGTATTAGGCGGTATAAAAATTTCCTCATCCAAAACATTTGCTACCAACCCTTGAACTAGTCCATTTTCCGCTGATGTGTATGTCCGCAGTAACACGACGCCTGCCCTCAGTGCGGCGCCACATGGTTCTATCATCACATCACCATTCACGCTTCTATCACCAATTTGTAATGTGATTGCCTTGACCGTGTTTGCCGGGACTGATATCCATCCTCTGGTCTTGGCAAACCTGGCCAACTTGGATCCCCGACCTGGTGTGGTCGATCCGACAATATTTGTAAGAAATTCTGGCAACTGGCCAAGAATATTCATGCCCAACAGGCAAGGTATATTTGACACATTTGTCTCTAGGTTGTGTTTCGTAACGAACACCCCAACCTGCTTCAACCTATGTCCCGCCACCACGACATCCGCCAGAAAATAACCACAGTAAGGAATGGTTAGTCCATTAGCTGCCGTCAGGCGCATGCATGTGTCAGACCTCAACCTATGGTCTTTTCCTTTCATCCATTTGGTGTAAAAATTTTCCGTGATTGTCGTCACCTGGGAGCCTGTATCCACAATTGCCTTCACCGCGATGTCCCCAATCGTAATCACCATTTCGGGACAGACTCCCATCATTTTGCTTCTTGGGCCATAACCTCGCCCCTCTGTAGCCTGGCCCTGCCTTACAGAGGACGACCGTTTCCCTGGCAGTACCGTGCCATATGTCCGGGTTGTGAACAGGACAAGCAAATTGGTCGACCGTCGGCCGTCCACCGGAGCGATGGACCGGCGGGTCGCGGCCGTCCAACCTGTCTCTGTTTTGTCCCGTTCTTTTCCTGATTCTCAGCTGTTGACCTGCTTTCTAACCTCTCCAATCTTTGGTTAACCTTATCCAGGTGGGCCAACAGTTGAGCCATCATGGTTTCCACCGTGCCGGTCCCCGTGGGTGGGGATTGTTTCTGTTCCGGCACAGAGACTTTGTCCACCGAACAGTTCGATTGGTCCTCATCCTCGGACCTGCGGATCGCTGAGTTCCTAACCTGAAGGAAGGTCAACTGCGGGTCTTTGTGGACCTCCTCTTTCAACTCTCTCCTTAAGATCGGGGTTGCTAGCCCCTCGATGAACTGGTCCCTCAGTAGGCGTACATCAATGTCAGGTGTTTTGCCCTTTACCGAATCAAAGGCCCTGTTTATTCGGTGTGAATACTCCATCACACTCTCCGCCATTCTCTGCTGTAAGCCTACGAACCCCGTTAGCAGTTGCGATCCCGACCGTCTCTCCCCAAAGGTCTCCATAATTAGATCCAGCACCTTATCTGGATCTGATTGGACGGTTTTATCGTGGCATTTGACCTCTGCCCTAACCGTCTCTCCTATACTGCCCATCAGCAGTCTTAATCTTTCCTCTGGTGACATGTTTCTCGAGGCCCAGGCCGCTTTGACCTCTTCACTGAACCTGTTGGTTAAAGCTGGATCACCGTCCCCGTAAAATTTGTTAATGTGGGACTCTCTGGGCAGGACCACAATATGGGTCTGCTTCTCGTCCAGAGTAGACATTTTATTCCTTTAGTAAAAAAAAAGAGTTCTTTCTTACCGTGTGTGTATGAAAAATTTTTTCCTCGTTCCTCAATTTTCACTGTTCCTGAATGTCCGAATTCACACACACACTAAACACAGTTATGAACTAGGTTGACTATGGGTGCCTAAAGCGGCAAGTCTCGTTGAATTCATCCTGGCCGACGACGCCAATTGTTACCTAGGCAAGTTGCATACCCTGCTCGCAGCGCCATATGTAACGAGACTTATCCTGCTCGCAGAGCCAAATGTAACGAGTCCCCGAGTCTATCCTGCCGACAACGCCAAATGTAACGAGTCTCTGGCTACCCTGCCGACAACGCCAAATGTGACCTTCCCGAGTCTAACCACTCATTCCACACAACATTGACCACAGCATAGATACTCGAAGATGCAGGTTCATTATTGATCCTTTTATTACATGAATCAAAGAATGCTTCACAATAATATAATGAATCAAGAGAGGTTTCACAATAATAGTCTGAATCAACGGACCCCCAACAGTCCTCACTAGGCTTCATCTAACTGAATACACATGTCTAACGTCCTTCTTAACACAATATAACCAACTTGATACTGCCACCCTGAGAGAGAGAGTGCGACTCCCTGACTGACTGACCGACTGACTGACTGAGAGAGACTGCCTTTCTGAGAGACACTGAGAGACCTCGAGCTCAGCCGTCGCCTTCCTTATATCCCCTTCATAATCGTACTCATATTCGGTCCTATCATAATCGTAATTGTAATCGATTCTAATCGTTACATCAGACTGTTAATTACGCCGCTTCTGTCGTACAGTCCGATTTTAATAAGCCACCTGCATCCTGTCACATCAAAGTTGACAGACCGTCTTTCGTATCGCTTCCCGAGATATTACGCCTTGGCATCAGCCAACACCTGCACTGTGACGTCAGACTGTAACACGTTATGTCTCTTGGTAACTTCCCCTAGTTACATATATATACATATATATATATATATATATATATATATATATATATATAAATATATATATATATATATATATATAACGACAGTGAGAGGTATGATATGGATATAATTTTTAAATTAGCAAGTGCGCCCACTCCTTCCCTCGCTACCCTTTTGCCACCTACACACTACATAATCTCCTGGATATACTGAGACCACTAGTACACATATTCACCTATACATCTAGCACAGGTGTCAGTCTGACCTCCACCCGCGTAACAACTTAAGCACGTGCGTCCTACAAGAGCTCATCTCTTGGTCATGGAACAGCTCGTTATATGCGCATCACCAAGCTCCAGACACTAAGGCACACCAGACACTATTGCCACGGCGAAAACAGTTTTCACAAAACACGTGCAGATTTTCTAGGCCGGAGCTGGTGCTGCCCTTCTAGAACCTTCTGTAGAGGGGGTCGGTTTGACATGAGTTTTGAGGAGAGTGGTTACAAATGGGCTTGTTATGTGTGTGTGGTGGTTACATGTGGGGTTCTGTGTGTGGTGATTATATGTGGGATAGTTATATGTGTGGGGGTCTGTGTGTGGTGATTATATGTGGGCTAGCTATGTGTGTGGGGGTCTGTGTGAGCTGATCATATGTGGGCTAATTATGTGTTTGGGGGTCTGTGAGGTTATTAAATGTGGGCTAGTTATGTGTGTGGGGATCTGTGTATGTGGGAAGGGGGCTACAAGTGGGCTAGTTATGTGTGTGTAGGTCTGTGTGGGGTGGTTACAGATGGGCTAATTATGTGTGTGTGTGGGTCTGTGTAGGGTGGTTAAGATGGGCTAGTTATGTGTAAGAGGTAGTTTCTTAAGCTAAACGTGAGTTGGCTACATAGGGTTTATGTTATATGAGGTGGTTATAGGCCAATATTTTAAGTTACGGTTATATTAATAAATGGCTTTATTTAAATAGTGACAACATTATTTATTGTAATACCAGACTTACGCGTTGCTTAAGGGAATAAAACCAGTAAAATAGACAAATCAAATCCATTTTTTTTTAGAAAATATATTTAGAATTTTAAAAATTTAGATTAGAAAAAAAAGAAACGTTGCTGAAAAATGAAAACAAACGTCTAACATTTTAAAATGGGTTGTTTTCTGATACTGTTATACTTGTCAACAACGTTGATGGTCTGGGTAAAAGTGCTTGTCTTGTAGCATTAGTTTTTTAGCAGAAAATCTCAGTTTAAAATTTTTGTTTTTAAAAACCTTTTAACTGTGTATTAGTTAAAATTGTCTTTATTATCAACATAACATTTTAGAAGACTGTAGTGCAGGGGTCGGCAACCTGTAATTCGCGAGCCGCATGCGGCTGTTTTAATGTCAAGATGCGGTTTTCCAGCTCCATAATAATTTTTTTTTTTTCAAAACTAAAAAATAATACACTGTGAAAACAACTTTAAACAAAATAAAAAACATTGAGAATAGGTGTAGTAGAGCGTATATGGACAGCTGACAGCCGATGAGCATTAGGCCCAGCCCCACAACTATGTTGTGGCCAGCCCTGTGGCAATGGTTCCAAGCTTCCCACTACCGAAGTGCTCATAAAAATGTTAGTGGCTCTTTAAAAATTGGGAAATTTAGTAGATTGTAGCTTTTGACTCTTCCGTCTTAAAAGGTTGCCGATCCCTGCTGTAGTGGAATGTACTAAAAATGTGGGTGGACGTACAATGTGTCCACCCTCTGTGTCCATGTCAACAGACACACATTGTACGTCCACCCTCTGTGTCCATGTCAACAGACACACATTGTACGTCCACCCAATATTTTTGTCCCTATCTAAGACGGGCGTGTAGTAAACAACTCCTACAATCAACAAATGGCCGCGGCTGTCCTTTCTCCCATTCATTTATCCAAGCTTTCAAATATTTCCTTGTATAAAAATCTCCTGCCACTTCACATCTCTAGAAATTTATTCCACCCCCCCCCCTCCCCACCCCCCTGTCTCGAGTTTCCCCCCTCTAGGATTGAAATCTTGCAGCGAAGGCAGGGTGAGCGCTGGGACAGGTGAAACTCGCCTCACGCGCTCGCCTCATGGCCTAGTGAAACGCTCACTTCTGCTCAATGTTAACTGTTAAATCTTAGTTCGGATTATTTTAACATTAAACATCAACAGCTTTAAAAAAAATTGAATTTTTTGACAAAGGGTTAACTGTTCCTTCCCACCCCCTCCAACTTATTGAAACCAGCGAGTTGTTAAAAGATGTTGTTTCTTTTTTTTTTTTTTTTCATATAGCCTAATCCTATAAATAAACATTTTATTCTCATATCTCCATAGCTTTAGCCTTTACTGTAAGGACTAGGGGTTTGGTAAGAACAAGGTTTAGTATTCAGTTGTTGTTATTACATGACCTCCCCCCCCCCCCTACAAATGACTGGAACAAATGTTTATCACTAGGCTTACTACTCATGAAAGTAACCTTTTCTACTTCAGAGAATCATACACAAGTTGTTTCTCTTAACGCCTAGTGTTTTACCCAATATAATAGTTGTATTTAAAAGTAATTGCTTTTTTATACGGCTGAAATGGTATTAGAATGTACCATTATAACATTAAACAAATGTATGTTTTTTTTTTAAATTAACCACATGAACACTACCGTACGCCGTTCGCTAAATGGAATGAGAAATGAAAGAACATTGACACATTCACTTTGGTTTAACATACGTCAATCTGTGTTAACCCTTGCTAGTCTCTGCTAACCCGCGTTTGGCCAGATACTGATGACGAAAAATAAACAAACACTTTAATCACTGTGGCTGATCTCGTTAAAACCACACACCATTAACAGCACTTTTCGGCTGGTGGTTTTAGCTCTACTGTGATCATTTTACTAGCAGAATCAACTTCATTAGATCACTCGTGTCGTATATTTGATATTCAGTTTTCTGGTGTGTTGGATCTAGGTGTCTACAAGAACCAAAACAGCCCAGTCGCTAATGTAAGGAGCGTAGTAAAAGATCTACCTTGTGTTGGAGGGCAAGCCCCTGTAATCCGATTCCAACAACTTTCATCACAATTTTTTTTTAAATAAAAAAATAAAAATCCCTGAACCCTTTCTATCCATTCCCTCCAATTTGTTTTCGCTTGTTAAAAAACAGTATAAACCGCATACCATACAGTGTTAAATTACTTTTTCTAAATTTGTATTGTGTAGCATGTTGGTTGTAGTCAGTGGCGTAGGCAGGGGGGGGGTCATAACCCCCCCCCCCCCCATAGACCCCTCGGTATATATATAAAAAGTATGAGGGGGTGCAAATCGAAAGTTTGAGGGGGGTGCAAATCGAAAGTTTGTCCCCGGGTGAAAATTGGAACACCCCCCCCCCCCTTGAGACGATCCTGGCTACGCCACTGGTTGTACTGTATGAACAACTTTACTCTCCTCCCTCTCCCTCCCTTCCTCCCTCACTCTCCTCAGCCCACTCCCCTACCGCTGTCCAAATTGCATAGACTTACACTGTAAAAACAAGAAAAACCAACAAACGGCCGTGGGAATTTCCGATCTAACAAGACACGTCTCAAATTAAAAGAAGGAAAAAAAACAACCAATGGCACCCGTCTAAATCCTTCAGGCGAAAGTCACGTGATGCGATACAAATAAAGATGATAGCCCACACAACTTCCTGTTTGTACAAAAACAGGTGGCTCTTTGGGACAGCGGCTACATGACAGGGTAACTAAGCCGAACTTGACCCAAACTATGCCATGGTTGAGGATAACTTACCTAATTTATCTTCACTCCTTGTGGTCAATATGGCGTCAACCATAACCTTCCATTTTGTCCGGTCCCCGGCTGTTTGCAGTCTCCCAAGACAACTTAACCAACCGTATGGTTATGTAAGCTACTTGAGGGGAACTAAACCAAACAAAAGGGTAGCATTTCCAAACTTTAGGGTAAATTATCCAAACTTGAGGGTAACTTATCCAAACTTTGAGGGTAACATCCAAACTTTGAGGGTAAATTATCCAAACTTGAGGGTAACTTATCCAAACTTTGAGGGTAACATCCAAACTTTGAGATTAACTTATCCAAACTTTCCGGGTAACAAAGCCAAACTTGAGGGTAACAAAGCCAAACTCGAGGGTAAACTCAGCTAAACTATTCCCTCCTCAGATCCACACATAAAGGTGATTGGCTATCCAGAGAACGTCAGTTCAGCTAAAGCTAAGATCATGACGGTCCTGGATACCAAGGTGAGTCTTTATTGTTGTTATCAGTGTGCTCATCGTTGTGTGTGTGTGTGTGTTTTGTATCGGCGTGGTCATCATCTTGTGTGTGTTGTGTCCGCGTGGTCATCATCTTGTGTGTGTGTTGTGTCCGTGTGGTCATCATCTTGTGTGTGTTGTGTCTGTGTGGTCATCACCTTGTGTGTGTTGTGTCCGTGTGATCATCATCTTGTGTGTGTTGTGTCCGTGTGGTCATCATCTTGTGTGTGTGTGTTGTGTCCGTGTGGTCATCATCTTGTGTGTGTTGTGTCCGTGTGGTCATCATCTTGTGTGTGTGTGTGTGTTGTGTCCGTGTGGTCATCATCTTGTGTGTGTTGTGTCCGTGCGGTCATCATCTTGTGTGTGTGTGTGTTGTGTCCGTGTGGTCATCATCTTGTGTGTGTTGTGTCCGTGCGGTCATCATCTTGTGTGTGTTGTGTCCATGTGGTCATCTTGTGTGTGTTGTATCCGTGTGGTCATCATCTTGTGTGTGTTGTGTCCGTGCGGTCATCATCTTGTGTGTGTTGTGTCCATGTGGTCATCTTGTGTGTGTTGTATCCATGTGGTCATCATCTTGTGTGTGTTGTATAGACGTGGTCATCATCTGTGTGTGTTGTGTCCGTGTGGTCATCATCTTGTGTGTGTGTGTTGTGTCTGTGTGGTCATCATCTTGTGTGTGTTGTGTCCGTGTGGTCATCATCTTGTGTGGGTTGTGTCTGTGTGGTCATCATCTTGTGTGTGTTGTGTCCGTGTGGTCATCATCTTGTGTGTTGTATCGGCGTGGTCATCATCTTGTGTGTGTTGTGTCTGTGTGGTCATCATCTTGTGTGTGTTGTGTCCGTGTGGTCATCATCTTGTGTGTTGTATCGGCGTGGTCATCATCTTGTGTGTGTTGTGTCCGCGTGGTCATCATCTTGTGTGTGTGTTGTGTCCGTGTGGTCATCATCTTGTGTGTGTTGTGTCTGTGTGGTCATCACCTTGTGTGTGTTGTGTCCGTGTGATCATCATCTTGTGTGTGTTGTGTCCGTGTGGTCATCATCTTGTGTGTGTGTGTTGTGTCCGTGTGGTCATCATCTTTAGTGTGTTGTGTCCGTGTGGTCATCATCTTGTGTGTGTGTGTGTGTGTTGTGTCCGTGTGGTCATCATCTTGTGTGTGTTGTGTCCGTGCGGTCATCATCTTGTGTGTGTGTGTGTTGTGTCCGTGTGGTCATCATCTTGTGTGTGTTGTGTCCGTGCGGTCATCATCTTGTGTGTGTTGTGTCCATGTGGTCATCTTGTGTGTGTTGTATCCGTGTGGTCATCATCTTGTGTGTGTTGTGTCCGTGCGGTCATCATCTTGTGTGTGTTGTGTCCATGTGGTCATCTTGTGTGTGTTGTATCCATGTGGTCATCATCTTGTGTGTGTTGTATAGACGTGGTCATCATCTGTGTGTGTTGTGTCCGTGTGGTCATCATCTTGTGTGTGTGTGTTGTGTCCGTGTGGTCATCATCTTGTGTGGGTTGTGTCTGTGTGGTCATCATCTTGTGTGTGTTGTGTCCGTGTGGTCATCATCTTGTGTGTGTTGTGTCCGTGTGGTCATCATCTTGTGTGTGTTGTGTCCGTGTGGTCATCATCTTGTGTGTGTTGTGTCCGTGTGGTCATCATCTTGTGTGTGTTGTGTCCGTGTGGTCATCATCTTGTGTGTGTTGTGTCTGTGTGGTCATCATCTTGTGTGTGTGTGTGTGTGTGTGGTCATCATCTTGTGTGTGTGTGTGTGTGTTGTGTCCGTGTGGTCATCATCTTGTGTGTGTTGTGTCCGTGTGGTCATCATCTTGTGTGTGTTGTGTCTGTGTGGTCATCATCTTGTGTGTGTTGTGTCTGTGTGGTCATCATCTTGTGTGGGTTGTGTCTGTGTGGTCATTATCTTGTGTGGGTTGTGTCTGTGTGGTCATCATCTTGTGTGTGTGTGTGTGTGTGTTGTGTCCGTGTGGTCATCATCTTGTGTGTGTTGTGTCCGTGTGGTCATCATCTTGTGTATGTTGTGTCTGTGTGGTCATCATCTTGTGTGTGTTGTGTCCGTGTGGTCATCATCTTGTGTGTGTTGTGTCCGTGTGGTCATCATCTTGTGTGTGTTGTGTCCATGTGGTCATCTTGTGTGTGTTGTATCCGTGTGGTCATCATCTTGTGTGTGTTGTATAGACGTGGTTATCATCTGTGTGTGTTGTGTCCGTGTGGTCATCATCTTGTGTGTGTGTGTGTTGTGTCTGTGTCGTCATCATCTTGTGTGTGTTGTGTCCGTGTGGTCATCATCTTGTGTGTGTTGTGTCCGTGTGGTCATCATCTTGTGTGTTGTGTCCGTGTGGTCATCATCTTGTGTGTTGTGTCCGTGTGGTCATCATCTTGTGTATGTTGTGTCTGTGTGGTCGTCATCTTGTGTGGGTTGTGTCTGTGTGGTCATCATCTTGTGTGTGTTGTGTCCGTGTGGTCATCATCTTGTGTTGGTTGTGTCTGTGTGGTCATCATCTTGTGTGTGTGTGTTGTGTCTGTGTGGTCATCATCTTGTGTGTGTGTGTTGTGTCTGTGTGGTCATCATCTTGTGTGTGTTGTGTCCGTGTGGTCATCATCTTGTGTATGTTGTGTCTGTGTGGTCATCATCTTGTGTGGGTTGTGTCCGTGTCCTTGTCGTCTTGTCTTAGCAAGTCTCCAGTGACGTCATCGTCCCGTCTTTTTACCCGCCTTGGTAAAGTTTTCATCAACACAAATTTGCCATCTTTTTGTACATGTGGACAACTGCCGTTTTTTTGTACATATATTGACATTGTACCGTGCAATGCGTCTCGAATCGACGACGTCATTATCCGGTCTTAGATCGCTTTGGATCAATGACGTCACCGTCTTGCCCATTTAAAAAAAAAAATTTTTTACCTCCACCCAGTGACGTCTCCTTTTGTCGTAACACGTCTCGCAACCATTGAAATCACCACTTGTCTTGTGTTTGTGTCTCGCCTTTGTCTGGCACGCAGCTAGCAGCACCAAAAACCACGTGATTAAAACAGCACGTCCCATAAGAAAGTGACGGGACTGAAATTAAAAACCGGCAGTACGTCTCAATGAATTAAAAAAAAAAAAACACGCTCGCACTGTTTGACAAAGAACTCAGCGAAGTTGATTATTGGTGAATGTGATCATTGATTGGTTATAGATTTTTTTCTTCTTCTCCCTATCCGCGGATCAAGCCCATCAATAGAATGTATAGAGACAAGCCCGTGTTTCGCTGAATGGTTTTCTGGTACAGTCAGAGTTGGCTGGCACACAACGGGGGGTCTGTTGGCCAGAGACTCGTAAAAAGGTTCCTGTCAAGATAAAACTTGGACTGGGCCTGGTTGTTTCTTGTCCTGTGAGGAATTTCATCAAGTCTGTGTGTGCAAATAGATGCTGGTGTATACACCTCGGCAGTGGGTGGGTGGGTGGACAGGAGCGCCCACCCCCCCCTTCCTCCGCGCAATCTACATGGGTGTCAAAAGTCCACCTTGTACTCCTATGTTTATAGGTACAGGGTGTAAGGGGGAGTACATTACAGACTAGCGATTTTAGACTGAATACTTGTTAGCCTATTTATCCTGTCTGTAGTCAATTTAGTATACACAGAGTAATATCCACCACTGGTCTGACTTGATCAGTTTCTTCCAGGCATCTCTTCGGGTCTGACCCCCCCCCCCCCGAATGAAATGGAGTTTATATAGTTAATATATAGTTATATACTTTTACCATTGTCTGCCGGAGAAAAAAGCTGTCTATATGTTATTGAGCTCGAGAGCTAACTTTATTGCAAAGACTGACAATATTATTTTAATAATGTACCTAAGTCATTGCAATCTCATCAAGTATTTGTGGCCTAAACGAAATCTCCCCCCCCCCCCCCCCCACACACACACACATAACCACCAGGGTCAGGCACCGTTCACGTGATGTCTGTATCAAACGAGCACTTGATTTCTTACTCTGGCACTTGTGGTTCCAGACACATGGCAGTTTCTAGGGTATCTAAGCAGTCTCTTATTATAGGACATGGGGTGGCTTAACCAGGCTCGTATAGCGATGGGCGGTGGTTGTCTCAGACACACAACGATGGGCGGCCATTGTCTGGCTGTTGATTCTCAGGGGAGACAACTCAAAGGTCAAATGTCAGCTTTGTTTATGTCTCGCCATCTTCTAATCATCAGCACGACGAGCTCCGCCTAATCTGTAACGTCACATGTGGACTCTACCACAGCTTATATCTTGGTAACTGGCTCGTTGGGTCAACCATCGTCTGTTTGACCCTTGTGGACCACTGCTTATACACTGTTAGACCATTCTGGACTCTACCACAATTATACCCTGGTACCCAGGGGCGTAGCGAGGGGGGGGGGGGCGGGGGGTGCGGACCGCACCGGGTGACACCATTTAGGGGGGTGACACCAAGGCAAAAAAGAGCAAAATATATAGAGAAAAACTCGAGGGGGGGGTGCAAATCGAAAGTTTGAGGGGGGGGGGTGCAAATCGAAAACTTGGGGGGGGTGCAAATCGAAAGTTTGAGGGGGGGGGGGTGCAAATCGAAAATTTGAAAGTTTGTCCCTGGGAAGGGTCTCTATGCCTCTGGGGGGGGGGGGGGGGTGACACCATTAAGTGCCGCACCGGGTGACACCCGACCTCGCTACGCCACTGCTGGTACCTCATGCGTTACGCGCCAACCATCATCTGCTTGACCCCTCTGAACTCTACCACAACTGTGTTTTAGCGCTGGTCAAGAACCCTCACTGTGCCATGTGTCTAGTTATTGTATCAGGGCCAGGATAGTCTGGTATGGTATAACTCACTCGAGGGCTAGTATTAGTAGTATAAAAAACAGCAAGCACGCGAACAACTTCTACGCCCGAGGTGTTTAGACAGTTTGTGTATCAACTGGTAATCTATAGGCAACCCTCAGTAACATATCTCAAGACAACAGCCAGTGTGATACTAGATGTCTGAATATATTAACAATGTGTCATTTTGTGTATATTTTAAATGTGATGTATGTTTTTGTCTATGGGTTTTATAAATATATGTATATATATATATATATATATATATATATATATATATATATATATATATATATATATATATATATATATATATAATATATTTATATATATATATATATATATATATATATATATATATATATATATATATATATATATATATATATATAATATTATAATAATATATAATATTACATTTAAAATGAGTATGTAATGTTTGTAATGAAGAAGTAATACCCGTCCCTTGTGTCCAGAGTAACCGGGTGACCCTAAAGATGGACGTGTCCCACACAGAGCACTCTCACGTCATAGGCAAGGGGGGCAACAACATCAAGAGGGTCATGACAGACACAGGGTGTCACATTCATTTCCCTGACTCCAACAGGGGGAATAATATTCAGGAGAAAAGTAATCAGGTAGGTGATATAGGGGGGATAACTTTCAGTAGACCAGTTACATGACAGGGGGGGGCAACTTTCAGTAGACCAGTTACATGACAGGGGGGACAACTTTCAGCAGGCCAGTTACAGGACAAGGGGGACAACTTTCAGTAGACCAGTTACAGGACAAGGGGGACAACTTTCAGTAGACCAGTTACATGACAAGGATGACAACTTTCAGTAGACCAGTTACATGACAAGGATGACAACTTTCAGTAGACCAGTTACATGACAAGGATGACAACTTTCAGTAGACCAGTTACATGACAAGGGGGGCAACTTTCAGTAGACCAGTTACATGACAAGGGGGACAACTTTCAGTAGACCAGTTACAGGACAAGGGGGACAACTTTCAGTAGACCAGTTACATGACAGGGGGGACAACTTTCAGTAGACCAGTTACACCACAGGGGGGACAACTTTCAGTAGACCAGTTACAGGACAAGGGGGACAACTTTCAGTAGACCAGTTACATGACAAGGGGGACAACTTTCAGTAGACCAGTTACATGACAAGGGGGACAACTTTCAGTAGACCAGTTACACCACAGGGGGGACAACTTTCAGTAGACCAGTTACAGGACAAGGGAGACAACTTTCAGTAGACCAGTTACATGACAAGGGGGACAACTTTCAGTAGACCAGTTACATGACAAGGGGGACAACTTTCAGTAGACCAGTTACTTGACAAGGGGGACAACTTTCAGTAGACCAGTTACATGACAAGGGGGACAACTTTCAGTAGACCAGTTACTTGACAAGGTTGACAACTTTCAGTAGACCAGTTACATGACAAGGGGGACAACTTTCAGTAAACCAGTTACATGACAAGGGGGACAACTTTCAGTAAACCAGTTACATGAGAGGGGGGATAACTTTCAGTTGACCAGTTACATTAGAGAGGGGATAACTTTCATTACACCAATTTTATGACAAGGGGGACAACTTTCATTTGACCACTTTCAATACAGGGGGGGGACAACTTTGACTAGACTAGTTACATGACAGGGAGACATCTTCCAACAGAATGGTTTGTTAACAAGGCTGACAACTTTCAGTAGACCAGTTACATGACGGGGGGGGGGGGCAACTTTAACAATAGACAGGTCACCTAAGGTGCTGTAAGAAATGACTCCTGAGATGCACATGTTTACTTGTTAGTGTAGGCTCTCTGTGTAGTAATGGCTGGTATTTGTTTGGTTTTGTCCAGGTATCAATAGCAGGTCAGCCAGATGGTGTAGAGACAGCCAGGGCACAGATCAGGGTAAGTCTGATAGTTGTCTCATGTGTGACAGGTGTCTCATGTGTGACAGGTGACTCATCTATGACAGGTGTCTCGTGTGTAACAAGTCTCATGTATGACAGGTGTCTCATGTGTGACAGGTGTCTCAACTGTGCCAGGTGTCTCATGTGTGACAGGTGTCTCATGTGTGACAGGTGTCCCATGTGTGACAGGTGTCTCATGTGTGACAAGTGTCTCATATGTGACAGCCTAGTGTAAGACAGTTTTGTTTCTTTCTTACATCATCCTGACAGCATGGATACTGTGTAACAGCTTGGAGTTATTGTAAGATAGCATGGATACTGTAAGATGGAATGGATACTTTATAAAAGCATAGAGATGCTGTAAGATATTATGGATTCTGTATTACAGCTTGGAGTTAAGATAGAATGGATGCTTTATAAAAGCATGGATACTTTTTAACAGCATGGAGATACTGTAAGATAGCATGGATACTTTATAAAAGTATATAGATACTGTAAGATAGCATAGATACTTCATAACAGTCTGGAGATACTGTAAGATAGCATGGATACTTTATAAAACATGGAGATACTATATGATAGTCACAAAATCTAGCATGGATACCTTATCACCTGTGGCAGGATAGGTTTGAAAACCTGAGTGCCAGATATTTAGGCTTATGTCATGGGGCAGATGGCACTAATCAGGCAATGCTGACTCACAGACTTCATGATAGAAACAGTAATGTATTACACACACTACCCACAATTACACAGACAGCAAATACACAATAATGGCTCTATTAAGAACTCAAAAACAGCAAGCACACAATGATGACACAAACTAATTGCACAAACAACAAATACACAATGATGGCTCTGTTAAGAATTACACAAATCCACATTGATAACCCTCTTGACAAAACCAAGAGAAGGTCACCCTGTTCTTCAAATGACTCACTCAGTTTGCTTGTCTCCCTGTAAAACAGGTGGGAATTTTCAAAGACAACTCCCCCTAATGAAGTTACCCCTACAACCCAGACCCCACATAAAAGATGCAACCTGCCAAGTATCTATTTTAATGAACAGCTTTAATGAACAATTCATGGCTGTTTGGAGAAAAAAAAGTTGTTTGATATGTGTCACCAGTCTGCACGAAATTGTCAGAAGTTTTAATTTCCTCCGTGCTGACAAGACAGGCACCTGCTTGTGATGTCACAACACTGGAAATAATTAGCATAGCTTTCATCTCTGTTTGGTTTCAACATCTGTGGCTTGAATCATGTGTGTGTGTGTGTGTGGAAACATATGTAGTGTGTATGTGTGATGAGATTTGTGTGTGTGTGGTTTGTGTGTGTGCGTAAGGATTATGTATGGCAGGTGTATGTGTGGTGTATTTGTGTGTGAGGTGTGTATGGTATGTGTGTATGGAGAGTGTGTGCATAAGGATTTTGTGTGGTGGGTGTATTTGAGATGTATTTGTGTGTGAGCTGTGTGATGTACATCCATGTTGATTGTGTGGAGTATGTGTGAAGCTGTGTGGGTCTCACATGACAAACCTGCTTGATTTTTCCATCAGATTGTTGCTGTATTGTCCTGAAGGCTTTTTTTTTTAAAATAAGAACTTGTACAAACTCTCTGACAATAGTTCAAAGTATCAGTACATTCCATTACCTAGTAGTATGGATGCTGTGTAATGACCCTCCCACCATGCTACATGACCTAGTATGGATGCTGTGTAATGACCCTCCCACCATTGTACATGACCTAGTATGGATGCTGTGTAATGACCCTCCCACCATTGTACATGACCTAGTATGGATGCTGTGTAATGACCCTCCCACCATGCTACATGACCTAGTATGGATGCTGTGTAATGACCCTCCCACCATGCTACATGACCTAGTATGGATGCTGTGTAATGACCCTCCCACCATTGTACATGACCTAGTATGGATGCTGTGTAATGACCCTCCCACCATTGTACATGACCTAGTATGGATGCTGTGTAATGACCCACCCACCCACTCCAGTGTATATTTACCGTGCATTAAAATCTCTGGCACTGTCTCCAGTCCCTATAGCACCACATTCCTGTTTGATTGTAGTTGAACACCTACTGCCCTGTACACCCACATTAACATTTCTCCAGCTACCAATTTGTTCACCAGTTTTGACATATGACTTGTAATATAACCCTGTTGCTACCACCCCTCTCCTCAACCTTCTCCCCCCCCCCCTATGTGAGTGGTTATCTACCTTTAATTGAAACAGCCAGAGAAGGCACAGTGGACTGACTGTCTGGTGTTCCCCCTGTTATTTTAATCGCTGCAGCAATATCATAACCTTATATCTTTACTAGCTGTAGCAATAGCTGTATGAGCAGCCTTGTTAGTGTACAACTATAAGAATAGCTTTGTTAGTTTAATAGCCTAGTTCACTAGCTGCAGCAATGTTCTTGTTCAATAGCTGTAGATATGGTCCTATTACTTCCCTAGCTGCAGTAATAGCATTGGTTACTAGCTGCAACAATAGTCTAGTTACTTCCCTAGCTGCAGCAATAGTCTTGTTACTAACCTAGCTGCAGCAATAGTCTAGCTACTTCCCTAGCTTATTGATCTTGTTACATTACACAAGTAGTACCTTGTGACTATCTACTACAGTGGTCTGTGGACTAAACAGGTACACAATAAAATGGTCCAAAATGTTGAAGTGGCTGCTGCCACCTGTAAATAAATGCAGTGTGTGAGTAGCCAAGATGGCTGCCAGTGGTTATCTGATGAGTGTCTACCTCCCATTGGATGGTCCAGATATCTGTCACCAGTTCATGGGAGTATGCAGGGAGATAAGCTTCACGGCACTGACAGCAGGGGAACCTGTCTTACCTGCAGGACAAACATACACTCAACACTTACATATAGCTCACATACGAGGGGATGTTAACATATACCTGCAACACACATATACAAGGAATATAGCATATACATACAGCACACCTAATATAACTAAAATTCACCAACATATACATGATCTAACACATCCATATAATATACATATAGGATATAAAAACATACACAAACTTATGCAGAATATAACAAGCTTAAACAAATCTACACATGACTTAACACACATACATGCATAGGACATGAACATGGATCCAAATCAGACTAAGAAAAAAATATAAAACACATACACATAGAGTTGACTTTCACTTACATAAACTTAAAAAGTAGGACTACGAAATAATTAACAGTAATCAATCACATAAAAAACATACACCCAACAACAGATACCTTCAACAATACCCTTTTAATCTGTCTATATAACAATTACCTTATGTGATATCTCTTCAACAATTACTATGCGTCAGACCTTTTCAACAATTACCTTTTACTCAGATCTCTATAACAATTACCTTGTGTCAGACCACTATAACAGTTGTATCAGATGGCTTCACCAATACCCTTTTAGTTATCATGGCCTGTTGTCATCATCTTATCTCCCCCCTGCTAAATTCACCCAGGAAACTAACACAAAAAATACGCTGCACTCTTTTTTTTTTATGTCAGCTTTTTTTTTTAAACTGGAGAAACTGTAGGCATTATAAACAAATAAGAATTTCTCACACTTGTGCAACTGGTAAAAAAACCAGACTGTTCCAATAATTTATTTTTAAAAATGTAGTTGATGTGTAAAATACTCACCTTCTGCACCATTATTCCAGTTGTGTTATTACAGCAAAAGGTCACTGCAACTAATGCCCTAATCTTACTAATTTCCTTCAAAAATATTTGAGCAGAAAAGATTTGAACTTCTAACAACACCGCTTAGTTTTTTAATTGTGTGGTGGGGAGTTATACCAGCTAAAGTATGAGATCCCTAGGTGTAGAGGCAAATCTTCATTTTCCTGCCTAATTTTCTGATTTAATACGTAAAAATCTCTAGTAAATATTCAGTAAATGTACAAATGTCTTCATCATTATGTTTAAATTATAAAACAACAACTTAGCATTATTATGGTACATTTGAAATGGCATGGTGAAGAGATGTTGGATCAATGTAATGATTACACTTATAGCAAACCTTTGCTTTCTCCTACAAGACATGGTTATTTTTACATCATTAGAAGCATAAATGTGTTAAATAACAAAACATTCAGAAACAAAACACCAAAAAATGTTGGCATGTTCCCTGTTGTGTTGATATTTCTTTTGTTAAAGCATGCTGTGGCCTGGATGTTAGAAAAATGTTGACTTAGTATCTCCTTCTTTCAACTAGGATTTAGATGTATGTAAAAATGTTGTTTTGTTCATACACACAAACCATAGACTGGTGTCAGACCAGGACACTAGAAAATGTATTCTTGTAATCCACATTGACTGTGTAATTTGTATATATAACCATGTATTGTGTATATATAACGAGAATTACTCTTGAATAAAATGATTCACATAAATGTCATTCCTTTTCTTCCAGAAACTTTTGTCTTTATTGTTTAGGTATAACATTGTTCACAAAAATATCATCCCTCTTCTTCCAGGAACTTGTCTTGAGTGTTTAGGTATAACATTGTTCACAAAATATCAATCCCTTTCTTCCAGGAAATTGTCTTGAGTGTTTAGGTATAACATTGTTCACAAAAATATCATCCCTCTTCTTCCAGAAACTTTTGTCTTTATTGTTTAGGTATAACATTGTTCACAAAATATCATCCCTCTTCTTCCAGAAACTTGTCTTGAGTGTTTAAGTATAGCATTGTTCACAAAATACCAACCCTCTTCTTCCAGGAACTACTGCCCTTAGTGTTCATGTTTGAGCTGCCAGTGACATCACCAGTGACACCCGTCCCAGATGTGACGTCACCATTCATCCAGCAGCTGCAGCAGGCCAACAACATCACCATCAACTTCAAGCAGAGGCCCCGGACGTATGCGGTCATCATCAGGGGGTCAGTCCACAGCGCCAAGTGTGTCAAGCAGGTCACAGCACACCTGATGGAACAGCTGACAGGAAATGTAAGCTCTTCCTTTAGCTCAGCTCTTTAAGATATTTCCTTGCTCTTGTAGCTAAGCTGTTTAAACACCTGAGTCATGAGTTGATAATTTAACCACAACTTACAGCTGACAGGAAATGTAAGCTCTTTCTTTAGCTCAGCTCTTTAAGATATTTCCTTGCTCTTGTAGCTAAGCTGTTTAAACACCTGAGTCATGAGTTGATAATTTAACCACAACTTACGCTTTCAGACAAATCCAGATAAATCAAAATACATTTTGCTTTGTTAAGACATTTTCTTCGAAGTAGGAAATTAAAGTTTAAAAAAAATTATTTTCATTTATTTCCTCTTCACTATGTGAACTTTAAAAAGTTGGATACCTGTCTTGTTTATTTTAAAATTGTTTTTCCAGCTATGCCTAGTAATAACCTAGACCCTACCTCTGTATATTATCATTAAAAAAAATTCAATATTTTAGTTTTTTTAGCTGTGACATGATTCTATTTGAGCTAAAAAAAATAAATACATTTAACAGTTGAAGAAAGTATACAAAAGTTAAGTTAGAACCCAATTGAATGTATGTAGTTGTATTTGTTTGGTCAAAATTGAATTGAATGTTTGTTGTCAAATTTGTTTGGTTAAATTTGAATTGAATGATTGTTGAATTTGTTTGGTTAGAACTGAATTGAATGTTTGATGTTGAATTTGTTGTTGTTGAATTTGTTGTTGTTGAATTTGTTGTTGTTGAATTTGTTTGGTTAGAACTGAATGTAATTTTTGTTGTTAAATTTGTTGTTATTGCTTGGTTAGAACTGAATGTAATATTTGTTGTTAAATTTGTTGTTGTTGTTTGGTTAAAACTGAATGTAATTTTTGTTGTTAAATTTGTTGTTATTGCTTGGTTAGAACTGAATGTAATATTTGTTGTTAAATTTGTTGTTGTTGTTTGGTTAAAACTGAATGTAATTTTTGTTGTTAAATTTGTTGTTATTGCTTGGTTAGAATTGAATGTAATATTTGTTGTTAAATTTGTTGTTGTTGTTTGGTTAAAACTGAATGTAATATTTGTTGTTGAATTGACCAGGTGAGCCTCCCAGTCTCCATGCAGCTGGAGATAGCCCCACAGCACCACATGTTCATCATTGGCAGAGCTGGCGTCAACATCAAACACATCATGCAGCAAACTGGCGCCAACATCATGTTCCCAGACCCCAACACAGCAACACCACAGCGCAAGGGAACCGTCTTCATCAGCGGAACTATTGAAAGTGTCTTTCTGGCTCGGCAGCACCTGATTGTAAGTTCTCATTTTTTTATTGTTGGACTGGAAATGAAATTTTATATAATAGTGTTGGATAATAGGAAGTAAATATTAAATAAATTGTATGACTGGATAAAATAAATGTTAAAACTAATTGTTAAACCAGATTAAAATTTTTTCTTTATATTGTTGGGTTGGATAAAATAAATATTAAAACAAAATGTAGGACTAAACAAAAAATATTGAAATAAATAGTTGGACCGGATATTTAATATGTAAACCAAAAACTGAAAGATAGCCAGCTATCTGCCCTGAGTTTCTTGCATTCTCCTTGTCAGGGTGCTGTAGATAAGAAACTTTCTACAGCCAAGCTTAATGAATCATTACTTACATGCCTGCTACCCAGCTCTCTGAAAACTGTGCCAGATAAATTTTCTAGGTCGTATTTCTTTTTTAATAAAAAGGGAAATTTCCTTTCAAATAGAAATCAAAGCACCATAAAAAAAATTCTGGCGTAAATTTGAGTGACTAGTATTGATGTTGGGTGGAGGGGTAGGCTGTAGGGGTAAGCTCATTTTCTAGGACAGGTGAAAGATTGATGGTTGTGAAGGGAAATAAAGCGTTTAGGCTGACTTCATGGTACATTATTTATAGGCTTAGATGATTAATAGATTAGTGTTGATGTGAATGTATGTGTGTGTGTATACACACACACACACATATATATATATATATATATATATATATATATATAAATATAATATATATATATATATATATATTTATTTATTTATTTATATATATATATCTATATATATATATCTATATATATATATCTATATCTATATCTATATATATATATATATATATATATATATATATATATATATATATATATATATATATATATATATATATATATATATATATATATATATATATATATATATAGGCCTATGTTTTATTTTTTTATTTTTTTAAATTCACATAATTAGTCCTAAGAAAATAATCTTAGTTGTTGATTGTGTGACATCTGAAAATAAAATAGGAACAGGTGGGAGAAAGATTTACATAAGAAAATGTGCTATTGTTTGGGTCAGATCTGATGTGCTGCTTTGAAGTTTTTGTTTGTGTTTGTGACTAGTTAGTTTCTATTGATCTAAAGCAAAACAAAAGAATCGCTTCCAGTTTCTTTGACAGGTCAATAAAATAAAATCATTATGATTGGCTGATAGTTGTTTGTGTAGCAATCAATGTTTGTATTGATTTTTTTTATTGAACAGCTTTCAATACATTTCTCATCTCTCCCCTCCCCCACCCCCCTCTCTCTATTTCTGTTTGCATCTAGTTCATGTTGGCATATATAGATTTAACCAGCAGTATTAGCAGGTGTATTGATTAGTTCTACATTGAATCAATCTTCTCCTCTTTAAAACTTCCTGATTCATCATGGTCACCCGAATCAATTATTTAATTGTTCAATTGCTACCATTGTGCTAGAATTCTTGCAGTTTATTTTCTTAACACTCACAATTAAAATTAGTCAAATAAAAAATCAGCATCAAGTTTTGTACTAGGAAATTCAAATGATGCAATTTTATAAGGGGACAATTACATTTTCTAATATTGAATTGAAATAATAAAAGTTTCGAAAAAGACATAGCTAGAAATATTTCAATATTATGCTGATTAAAATACACATGTCTAGAAGGATATTGTTAAAATATTATCTTATATACGTTGATAAAATATACATTTCTATAAGGATATTGATACAATAAAATACACTGATAATACAATTGATTATAAACTGATAAATTCAAAATTTCCTAAATCATTGACCCAATCCAGTTTTTTAATAATCCATTGATACATTAAACATTTCTAAAACGACATTGATGCAATAAAATTTTCTAATGTTTCACTTGCTACCCCCTACTGCCATCAATTTCCCCCAGAGATTTTATTGTTATTTCTTTATTTATGTATTTCAAACTCCCAATCTCAGCCAGACACTGGAGGCTCAGTGTGCACCAAACTTGATAAGGCTGAGGAGTGAAGCTTGTCAGTTGCCACGGCAACACATTTATCTTCACAATAGTTGTGTAAGAAAATAAATGTTGCTGTGAGCTTAGTGCAGGACTTGGCTACAAAGAAGGGTTATGTTTATGTAGCTTTATGCATCTGAAATATCAAGTAAAAATGTGTAAAGTAAATGAGACAACTCTTTATTTCAGGGTTGTCTGCCCCTTGTGTTGATGTTTGATGTGAAAGAAACAATAGAGCTTGATCAAGGTAAGGGAACTCAATGTATTAGAGTTGATCCATTGACTTGGTAGATAAATCACATTATTATTGTAATCTACAGGTATAATAACTCACCTGAATGTTGTAATCTACAGGTAGAATTACTCACCTGATTATTGTAATCTACAGTTAGAATAATTCACCTGATTGTTGTAATCTACAGGTGTAATAATTCATCTGATTGATGTAATGTACAGGTGTTATAACTCACCTGACTGTTGTAATCTACAGGTGTTATAACTCACCTGACTGTTGTAATCTACAGGTGTTATAACTCACCTGATTGTTGTAATCTACAGGTAGAATAACTCACCTGATTGTTGTAATCTACAGGTGTAATAATTCATCTGATTGATGTAATGTACAGGTGTTATAACTCACCTGACTGTTGTAATCTACAGGTGTTATAACTCACCTGACTGTTGTAATCTACAGGTGTTATAACTCACCTGATTGTTGTAATCTACAGGTAGAATAACTCACCTGATTGTTGTAATCTACAGGTGTTATAGCTCACCTGATTGTTGTAATCTACAGGTGTTATAACTCACCTGATTGTTGTAATCTACAGGTAGAATTACTCACCTGATTGTTGTAATCTACAGGTGTAATAATTCATCTGATTGATGTAATCTACAGGTGTTATAACTCACCTGATTGTTGTAATCTACAGGTGTTATAACTCACCTGATTGTTGTAATCTACAGGTAGAATTACTCACCTGATTGTTGTAATCTACAGGTGTAATAATTCATCTGATTGATGTAATCTACAGGTGTTATAACTCACCTGATTGTTGTAATCTACAGGTGTAAAAACTCACCTGATTGATGTCATCTACAGGTGTAATAACTCACCTGATTGTTGTAATCTACAGGTGTTATAACTCACCTGATTGTTGTAATCTACAGGTAGAATTACTCACCTGATTGTTGTAATCTACAGGTGTAATAATTCATCTGATTGTTGTAATCTACAGGTGTTATAACTCACCTGATTGTTGTAATCTACAGGTGTAAAAACTCACCTGATTGATGTCATCTACAGGTGTAATAACTCACCTGATTGTTGTAATCTACAGGTGTAAAAACTCACCTGATTGTTGTAATCTACAGGTGTAAAAACTCACCTGATTGTTGTAATCTACAGGTGTTATAACTCACCTGATTGTTGTAATCTACAGGTGAATAACTCACCTGATTGTTGTAATCTACAGGTAGAATTACTCACCTGATTGTTGTGATCTACAGGTAGAATAACTCACCTGATTGTTGTAATCTACAGGTAGAATAACTCACCTGATGGAAACCTTGGATGTCTACATCACTGTTAAACCTAAACCAA
Source organism: Physella acuta (assembly GCF_028476545.2). Lineage (NCBI taxonomy): Eukaryota > Metazoa > Mollusca > Gastropoda > Physidae > Physella > Physella acuta. The sequence goes on along the minus strand of NW_026732609.1, from coordinate 148,462 downwards.
AGCAGCCAAGCAAGGTCAGTAGGTCACTGTTAAAGTAACTGTTGTAGTGATCATCATTCTATCAAAGTTAAAGTATTATTACAACGGACTTATCATCTAGTAATATGATAATTTAGGTTAATTAGTTATGTGACAACGGACTTATCATCTAGTAATATGATAATTTAGGTTAATTAGTTATTGAAAATGGAAAAATAAACAATTATAACTATTTATTTCTAGTTTACAATGGTTACCAAAAATAGTAACATTTATATTTGTGACCATTTAAATGAGCAAGGGAAGTAATTTTTTACTGTTGTTAATGTCTAGTCTGTGACAGTTTAAAATCAACAAAGAAATAAATGTAGCTGTATTTGTGTCTAGTCTCTGACTGATAGTTTAAAATGAACTTTGACAGTAAATGTAGCTGTATTTGTGTCTAGTCTGTGACAGTTTAAAATGAACAAAGAAATAAATGTAGCTGTATTTGTGTCTAGTCTGTGACAGTTTAAAATGAACAAAGAAATAAATGTAGCTGTATTTGTGTCTAGTCTGTGACAGTTTAAAATCAACAAAGAAATAAATGTAGCTGTATTTGTGTCTAGTCTGTGACAGTTTAAAATGAACAAAGAAATAAATGTAGCTGTATTTGTGTCTAGTCTGTGACAGTTTAAAATCAACAAAGAAATAAATGTAGCTGTATTTGTGTCTAGTCTCTGATAGTTTAAAATGAACTTTGACAGTAAATGTAGCTGTATTTGTGTCTAGTCTGTGACAGTTTAAAATGAACAAAGAAATAAATGTAGCTGTATTTGTGTCTAGTCTGTGACAGTTTAAAATCAACAAAGAAATAAATGTAGCTGTATTTGTGTCTAGTCTGTGACAGTTTAAAATCAACAAAGAAATAAATGTAGCTGTATTTGTGTCTAGTCTCTGATAGTTTAAAATGAACTTTGACAGTAAATGTAGCTGTATTTGTGTCTAGTCTGTGACAGTTTAAAATGAACAAAGAAATAAATGTAGCTGTATTTGTGTCTAGTCTGTGACAGTTTAAAATGAACAAAGAAATAAATGTAGCTGTATTTGTGTCTAGTCTGTGACAGTTTAAAATGAACAAAGAAATAAATGTAGCTGTATTTGTGTCTAGTCTGTGACAGTTTAAAATGAACAAAGAAATAAATGTAGCTGTATTTGTGTCTAGTCTGTGACAGTTTAAAATCAACAAAGAAATAAATGTAGCTGTATTTGTGTCTAGTCTCTGACTGATAGTTTAAAATGAACTTTGACAGTAAATGTAGCTGTATTTGTGTCTAGTCTGTGACAGTTTAAAATGAACAAAGAAATAAATGTAGCTGTATTTGTGTCTAGTCTGTGACAGTTTAAAATGAACAAAGAAATAAATGTAGCTGTATTTGTGTCTAGTCTGTGACAGTTTAAAATGAACAAAGAAATAAATGTAGCTGTATTTGTGTCTAGTCTGTGACAGTTTAAAATCAACAAAGAAATAAATGTAGCTGTATTTGTGTCTAGTCTGTGACAGTTTAAAATCAACAAAGAAATAAATGTAGCTGTATTTGTGTCTAGTCTGTGACAGTTTAAAATGAACAAAGAAATAAATGTAGCTGTATTTGTGTCTAGTCTGTGACAGTTTAAAATCAACAAAGAAATAAATGTAGCTGTATTTGTGTCTAGTCTGTGACAGTTTAAAATGAACAAAGAAATAAATGTAGCTGTATTTGTGTCTAGTCTGTGACAGTTTAAAATGAACAAAGAAATAAATGTAGCTGTATTTGTGTCTAGTCTGTGACAGTTTAAAATGAACAAAGAAATAAATGTAGCTGTATTTGTGTCTAGTCTGTGACAGTTTAAAATCAACAAAGAAATAAATGTAGCTGTATTTGTGTCTAGTCTCTGATAGTTTAAAATGAACTTTGACAGTAAATGTAGCTGTATTTGTGTCTAGTCTGTGACAGTTTATAATGAACAAAGAAATAAATGTAGCTGTATTTGTGTCTAGTCTCTGATAGTTTAAAATGAACTTTGACAGTAAATGTAGCTGTATTTGTGTCTAGTCTGTGACAGTTTGAAATGAACAAAGAAATAAATGTAGCTGTATTTGTGTCTAGTCTGTGACAGTTTAAAATGAACTTTGACAGTAAATGTAGCTGTATTTGTGTCTAGTCTGTGACAGTTTAAAATGAACTTTGACAGTAAATGTAGCTGTATTTGTGTCTAGTCTGTGACAGTTTAAAATGAACAAAGAAATAAATGTAGCTGTATTTGTGTCTAGTCTCTGATAGTTTAAAATGAACTTTGACAGTAAATGTAGCTGTATTTGTGTCTAGTCTGTGACAGTTTAAAATGAACAAAGAAATAAATGTAGCTGTATTTGTGTCTAGTCTGTGACAGTTTAAAATGAACAAAGAAATAAATGTAGCTGTATTTGTGTCTAGTCTGTGACAGTTTAAAATCAACAAAGAAATAAATGTAGCTGTATTTGTGTCTAGTCTCTGACTGATAGTTTAAAATGAACTTTGACAGTAAATGTAGCTGTATTTGTGTCTAGTCTGTGACAGTTTAAAATCAACAAAGAAATAAATGTAGCTGTATTTGTGTCTAGTCTGTGACAGTTTAAAATCAACAAAGAAATAAATGTAGCTGTATTTGTGTCTAGTCTGTGACAGTTTAAAATCAACAAAGAAATAAATGTAGCTGTATTTGTGTCTAGTCTCTGATAGTTTAAAATGAACTTTGACAGTAAATGTAGCTGTATTTGTGTCTAGTCTGTGACAGTTTAAAATGAACAAAGAAATAAATGTAGCTGTATTTGTGTCTAGTCTGTGACAGTTTAAAATGAACTTTGACAGTAAATGTAGCTGTATTTGTGTCTAGTCTGTGACAGTTTAAAATCAATAAAGAAATAAATGTAGCTGTATTTGTGTCTAGTCTCTGATAGTTTAAAATGAACTTTGACAGTAAATGTAGCTGTATTTGTGTCTAGTCTGTGACAGTTTAAAATGAACAAAGAAATAAATGTAGCTGTATTTGTGTCTAGTCTGTGACAGTTTAAAATCAACAAAGAAATAAATGTAGCTGTATTTGTGTCTAGTCTGTGACAGTTTAAAATGAACAAAGAAATAAATGTAGCTGTATTTGTGTCTAGTCTGTGACAGTTTAAAATGAACAAAGAAATAAATGTAGCTGTATTTGTGTCTAGTCTGTGACAGTTTAAAATGAACAAAGAAATAAATGTAGCTGTATTTGTGTCTAGTCTGTGACAGTTTAAAATGAACAAAGAAATAAATGTAGCTGTATTTGTGTCTAGTCTGTGACAGTTTGAAATGAACAAAGAAATAAATGTAGCTGTATTTGTGTCTAGTCTGTGACAGTTTAAAATCAACAAAGAAATAAATGTAGCTGTATTTGTGTCTAGTCTGTGACAGTTTAAAATGAACAAAGAAATAAATGTAGCTGTACTTTGTGTCTAGTCTGTGATAGTCAAAAGTATTGAAAGAAATGCTGCCAACATGTACTGGACCAGAGAAATACTGCTGGGTCTCAAGTCTGATGCCAACTCCCCTGTCAATGCGCTGAAGCGTGACACTGGTCAGCTGGGACCAGCTGCTCTATCTATGACAGGATTAGGTGAGTTGCCCAGTTTTTTAAAACTATTGTTTTTTTCCATGCATGTACAATTTTTAATTATAATGTTTAATTATAAAATATTTTGTTATCAGGGTTAATATACGTCCATTCATGATCAATAATATTGACCAGAAGTAATAAGCTTAATTACTGATCAGGTTTTGTATGTGTAATCATACTAAATAATTATTGACCAGGGTTAATGAGCCCCAACAACTTCCTGCTCAATGGACAGCTGGGTAGCTCAGGTGTCAACGGCACCCACTGTGTGAGCGGTCAGATTCTCAGCCACAACCACTGGCTACAGTCTAGTCCTAATCCAGGTGAGTTGATTCAGCCACAACCACTGGCTACAATCTAGTCCTAGTCCAGGTGGGTGAATTGTGCTAGACTTGTATTGTCTTATATTGTAGTTGTTGATCAGTTATACTTTGTTCTAGAATTTAAGTGTTTGATGTATCTTATGTATCTTAATGTTGTATGTTGCAAATGTGACTTGTATGACGTAAATTTTAATCCAGTTACTAATTGCCCAGCACTGTAGGTGTCTATTATGTGCCACTTACCTCTTGTTGTACGTCCACTTTCCTATACTTGTATGTCCATATATGTTCCATTTACCTTGTGTTATATGTTCCATTTACCTGGTGTATATTCCTCTAATGCGTTGTTATACATTCCACTTACCTATATTTATATGTCCATATATGTTCCACTCTCCTACTGTTGTATGCTCCACTCACCTACTGTTGTACATTCCTGTTGTATGCTCCACTCACCTAGTGTTGTACGTCCATGTATGTTACAGGTGTTTACAGCCCCCTGATGGTGGTGACCCCAGCCACCAGCGTCCCCCCTGTAGATATGCTCAGCCCCAGCTCAAATGGCTACCACCCTGACTTCTCTACCAGCGCTTTCATCAGAGTCCCAACTCCATTGGACCATGGTACGTAGACTTTTATTCACTCACCATATCCTAAGCAAAAGACTAAAATAAAATTATATATTAAATACCTACCTTGTTACATACTGCTATACTCATAAAATCCAAAGCGATACTGTTATACTGGTTTTGTTCTTTCAATTAAATATTTTTTCAAACCTGTGGTTGATGTTAGCATTTAAGTAGTTATGTGATTTAATAATTTTAATCCCAGGATAAATTAAATTTGTTTGAAACTGTGTGATTGATGTTAGTAACATTGAGATTTGATCTTAGGTCACAGCAGCAGCAACAGTGGCACCGCCAGCCCAACCAACTCCCCCTCCAACAGTCCAATTCCTCTGTGTAGCACGGCAGGTATGTGTTTCCTTCTAGAACCTTCTGACCGTGTATTATATTACTCGTTCAAATGGCTTATTTAATTGGACTAAGTATCTGATTATTGACTAAGTATTGAAATGGTAGTCAGAAATAAACATTGTAGTAATGGAGCTACAAATTCAGGCAGTCTACATGAAATGTCCTTTTTATTGTATTAAAAGTGGGGGGGGGGGGGTGTCTTCAGTAATTATGTACAAATTCTTATTTTAATTTAGAAAAGCTAAAGTAGAGTAATAGAAACTACTTTTTTTATTGTTTGGTTGTGATAAAAATATGATCCTAGTACACTTTAAGCATTAAGATCTTCAGTTCATGCTGGAGAAAGTTAAGTTATATTGGCTAGATATTTGTTTAGATAGTACAGTGTTAACGCTGTCATATCCTCAGCAGACTTGGCCAACTTACAGAAGCGTGGGACCCTGGGGGAGGCCCTGTCACAAAACACCAATGGTCTGCTGGTGGGGGCCCTGCACCACCACCCCAAGCAGACCCTCCAGCAGAAGGTGCAGCACCAGACACTTGCGCACCAGACCCTGACGCACCAGACACATGCGCACCACCACAGCTGTCACTCCCAGGACATGCTCAACAAGACTTGCTCCCTGACCCAGCTCAGCTCACTCTCACAGAGTCCTGCCAACCCCCAGCTGTATAATGGACTGACCCACTCACACATGTTGTAAGTCCCAGCCATCTTCAACTTCAAGAGATTAATGTGGTCTTTATCTCCGAGTTGGATGTGGATATAGCAAAATGTGTGATATTCCGGATTTGTGTAGAGATGCAGCACACATTAGTGTTCTTTACAACTTGCTGCTAGGACACTACAGTATTATCTTGAGTATTTAGCTATCAGGGTTAGGGTCACAGCTAGGGTTGAGGTAATGATGCTGGCAAAATAATAACCTTGAATACATCCAACTGAAATATTAGCATTAGGGGGGAGTGGGGGATTTACTTGTACTCAAATGCTGATGTTAAACTTTTTTTTAACAAATGAAGAAATGTTAAACTTTTCAAAACAAATGTTCCTTGAAAAGTATTGAACTTTAAAAAAACAAATTTCCTTAAAAAATATTAAACTTTAAAACAACACGTGTTTCTTGTAGAAATGGTGATAAAACTGGAGAGTCTAGCCCCGTGGACATGTCAGAGAAACTGGCACCAGGGATTGAGAGGAAAAACTCCAGCACTTCCCTGTTCAATTCACCACTACAGTTTGGCTTTGATTACGAACAGAAGAAATTGTTAGCCATGAAAGGTAGGCTTTCTAGTATTATTTTCTCAAATCAGTTTGTAAAGACATTGCAAAATTTGATATATTTTATATTTTGCTTTTATGCAACAAAGAACCACCTTTTTTAATTACGAGTTAAAACATAAAAAAACATCTTTCAAACTTTTAATGAAACAAAAGTTGCTTATCTCCTTGTTCTAGTGATGTAGGCATAACTAAACCTCAATGACCGACATAAAAAAACTGATATAAGACAACACATCAACAATTTGATGTTTCTGTTTTTTTTCCAGCCATGCAGAAAAAACCTGAGGGTGAATCTAGGATCCCCACAGACATCTGGGCTGGCATGGGCTTCTCTAAGTCTATGCCAGAGTCTGCCATCAGGGACAAGCTGGGGCAGATGGGCATAAGTGCCAGGGTCACTGACACCAGCCTGCATTCTGGGTTTGAGGTTAGTGACACATCCCTACATTCTGGGTTTGAGGTTAGTGACACATCCCTACATTCTGGGTTTGAGGTTAGTGACACATCCCTACATTCTGGGTTTGAGGTTAGTGACACATCCCTACATTCTGGGTTTGAGGTTAGTGATACATCCCTACATTTTGGGTTTGAGGTTACTGACACATCCCTACATTCTGGGTTTGAGGTTAGAGACACATACCTACGTTCTGGGTTTGAGGTTAGTGACACATCCCTACATTCTGGGTTTGAGGTTAGTAACACATCCCTACATTCTGGGTTTGAGGTTAGTGACACATCCCTACATTCTGGGTTTGAGGTTAGTGACACATCCCTACATTCTGGGTTTGAGGTTAGTGACACATCCCTACATTCTGGGTTTGAGGTTAGTGACACATCCCTACATTCTGGGTTTGAGGTTAGTGACACATCCCTACATTTTGGGTTTGAGGTTAGTGACACATCCCTACATTCTGGGTTTGAGGTTAGTGACACATCCCTACATTCTGGGTTTGAGGTTAGTGACACATTCCTACATTCTGGGTTTGAGGTTAGTGACACATCCCTACATTCTGGGTTTGAGGTTAGTGACACATTCGTACATTCTGGGTTTGAGGTTAGTGACACATCCCTACATTCTGGGTTTGAGGTTACTGACACATCCCTACATTCTGGGTTTGAGGTTAGTGACACATCCCTACATTCTGGGTTTGAGGTTAGTGACACATTCGTACATTCTGGGTTTGAGGTTAGTGACACATCCCTACATTCTGGGTTTGAGGTTACTGACACATCCCTACATTCTGGATTTGAGGTTACTGACACATCCCTACATTCTGGGTTTGAGGTTAGTGACCTGTCACTTCAATCAGGGTTGAAGGTTTTGATGGTGGTGCTATCGAGCCCACCTTAAAATTGCTATACTGTGTAAACTATTCTGATGGTCTCTAATACATTTTATTTTTTACCATTTAGACATCACGTCCAGAAATTGACCTCAGTATTGATAAAGATCTTTGGAGTGAAGAGCCAAGTCCCGAGAGAGTGGTCAACAACCGTCCACTCAACAAGGCTCCAGGAGAGTATCCAAGTCCCAGAAAAAAATGTGAGCATGCTCAGTGTTGTTAATGGCTGATGTTTTTTTTTTCCTTGCTGTATCATTGACAACTTTCCACTTTCCTCCAGTTCAATATGGCCTCAGCCATAGCAACCACGTGGACAGTGCCAGTCTGCCCAACAGTAAAGCCATCTGGTCAACAAAAACTGACCTGGCTGAACTTTTTAGTGCCCTCAGCCTGGGCAAGTACACAGACTTGTTTCAGCAACAAGAAGTGAGTACATTCATCTGTCATCATCTGCTGATTACACATCCACATCATCATCTGCTTGTTACACATCCATATCCACATCTGCTTGTTACACATCCACATCCACATCTGCTTGTTACACATCATCATCTGCTTGTTATACATCCACATCATCATCTGCTTGTTACACATCCACATCATCTGCTTGTTACATATCCACATCACCATCTTCTTGTTACACATCCACATCATCTGCTTGTTACACATCCACATCATCTGCCTGTTATACATCATCATCATCTGCTTGTTACACATCCATATCATATCATCATCTGCTGGTTACATTTTCATCCACATCTGCTGGTTACACTTACATCCACATCTGCTGGTTACACATCCACATCTGCTTGTTACACATCCACATCATCATCTGCTGGTTACATATCCACATCCACATCTGCTTGTTACACACCCACATCCACATCTGCTTGTTACACATCATCATCTGCTTGTTATACATCCACATCATCATCTGCTTGTTACACATCCACATCATCTGCTTGTTACACATCCACATCATCTGCTTGTTACACATCCACATCATCTGCTTGTTACACATCCACATCACCATCTGCTTGTTACACATCCACATCATCTGCTTGTTACACATCCACATCATCATCTGCTGGTTACATATCCACATCCACATCTGCTTGTTACACATCCACATCCACATCTGCTTGTTACACATCATCATCTGCTTGTTATACATCCACATCATCATCTGCTTGTTACACATCCACATCATCTGCTTGTTACACATCCACATCACCATCTTCTTGTTACACATCCACATCATCTGCTTGTTACACATCCACATCATCTGCCTGTTATACATCATCATCATCTGCTTGTTATACATCCACATCCACATCTGCTTGTTACACATCCACATCATCATCTGCTTGTTACACATCCACATCATTTGCTAGTTACACACCCACATCATCTGCCTGTTATACATCATCATCCGACTCACCTGTTTATTACATTTTGTGTAACCGAAGATTTACTAACTCATCCGCCTGTACTTAGTTGCTTCTCTGCACCTGCATCACAAGCTATAGGTAACTCACCTACCGTATTGTCTGTTCCAGATTGATCTCTGCACATTTCTCACACTATCTGACCATGACCTGAGAGAACTTGGAATCTCAACATTTGGTGCTAGAAGAAAAATGTTGTTAGCTATTGCAGGTCAGTGATCACAACCTCTCTCCTACACTGGGTGGTCTCTGCTGTCTTCAAATAGTGGAGGGGGGGGGCAGCTAGTGTAATATAACACTATACAATTTTATTATTGGTTTATATCATGAATTTTAGGATTAGGACTAAAATTTGGGTTATGGTTAGTATCTGGAAGGAACAATGTGGTCTAATGGTAGAGTGTTTGATTGCTACCCCGAAAGTCTTGAGTTTGGATCCAGGGCTCAAGTTTGTATGACATCCCTGATCCCACCCAGTTATGATGGGTACCTGACTCTCATTAGGGAAAGTATAGGCGGCTGGGCACAGTGCTGAAAACACTAACCCTTCATATGCCATGATCACTAAAACAGATGAACTTAACTTCACCTGCCCTATAAGGTTTGTATGGTACCAGATGTCACTATAGAGAGAGCAAATAATACAATGTGTGTTACTGTTAACCCAACGTTATCTTCTCAGATTTGAACAAACGCGGCACTCTGCTGCCTGCTGCAAGTTCAAGGACATCCTCCATGGGTCATGTGGCCTCCAGCCCCCAGGGTCCAGACAGGGAGTTGTCCAGCGGCAGCAGTGAGCTGTTCCCCTCCCCCAACCCCACCCCTTCTCTGATGAGTGCTCGCGGTGGCCCTGACCTTGGTAGCCTTAACGGTCACTGGTGAAAGTCTCAAAAAACCAGCAAACAGGGTAGATAACTGTGTGACAATTTCAATCCTCCGTCCAATGAAGCTCATTTCAAACAGCAATCAATAACAGTCAGCTGGTCATGTGACCTAACTTGTTGATCAGCTGGTGTTTTGTCTCTCGTGAGAGAAGGTCATTCAGTTGTTTTTTTTATAACGTAACAACTCATAGGACGAAATTTTATTGAATGGATGCTCTTGTTCCCATGACAACAATCTTGCTCAAATTTGAGCAGTGGATCTTGCTTGATGTTGGTTTTTTTTATTGTTAACTTTTTCTATTTCCTGTTATTGTTTTAAGTTTAAAAAATTTAAACTTTTTGACTCAAAAAATTACTTTGAAAAAAAGTAAATTCTGCTGTTAGATTAAAGGAGTTATTGTTAATTTGTTGTGGAGCCATCCATTTATGATATCCACATTAATCCCCTTCAAACAATGCCCCCACTCCAGAATTTATTATCCTTATAAAACTAATCTATAAGTAGCCCAGAATTTTTAAAATGTAATCTCTGATGTTTCAATCAGAAACATTTTGTATTGAGATAAATTGTTTTCTTTTTTGTTGCTTATAAGTTTATTGATTCAGCATGTGGACTTCCACATAGGCCTAATAACACCACCCCAGTCATCGCAAGTCAGCAATGGCTGACCATCAAACTCATCACACCACCCCCCTCCATGTGGATGCCATAAATGGACTTGCCCCCGTTCTGTTGTTAGAAAACATCAGATGGCATTTTATTTTTTTTATCTTCACAAATTATGCAATGTCTTATTCATTTTCTACGTTTGTGTTGATGAGAGCAGTATTTTTCTATCCAAATTGCTGGATACAATTGTAAATTTGATAAAGCTGCCTAAAGGTGCTGCTGACCAAACTTTGTGCCAACTATTTATTATTTTATTAAAAGTTAAATTGCATTTTTGACTCTTAGTTTTACTAAAGGTGATTCATTTCTTTTTATGCAGCAGTGACTAATAATAATTTTTCATGTACAGTTTTATCACTTTTTAAAAATAAAAATTTTAAAGCTTTTTAATGTATTATCAAAATGACATTTTCAACCTTTTGGACTTAAATAATTGGGTTTTTAGGAACAAGCTAATTCACATAATCCCTAATCATTTGAAACTACTTTTTAAAATAACTGTATAACTGGCTGTTTTCTTCACATTTAAAGTTCTCTAATACTAATACATTTCATCTTTTACATGTAAATCTTAGATTTAAACCACTGACAATAAGTTGTTTCCCTTTTGTTTAAACCTCTTGGTTAATTCCCTTAAAATTGTATTAAAACCACATATGTTGTTTCCTTTACATAACATCTAAACCACAAGTTTTTCTCTTAATTTTACCACACTGAAATTACTTATTTATAAATATTTCCAGAAAAATGTATCATTTAATTCAAACCACTTGAATTTTTCCTTGACATTACAAAAAAAAAACCCACTTAAATCCAAAGTTACCTTTCTCTCGCTTCTACTACACATAAATAGAATTTTTAAAAAAATCTATAATGTAGCAAAGAGTTAGATTGCCTATTTTAATTTTCCTATACGCACTTGAAAGGTTAGTGAAGCTTTGTACCAGTGCTGGCCTGTCTGTCTGGTCATTTGATAAGTCAACTCATGTTTTTTTTATTAATTTCTTAACACATTTGACAATATAAGTCAATTCATGGTTGTTGGTTTTTTTAATACTTTTAATGGAGTTACACTTTTTTTTTTAATAAGCTGTGGTAAATTAAATGTTAGACATGAATATCAGACTGCTTGATCAGTCACAGGATTTGTTGATAACTCCTCGCACATCTCTCTCCACAGTTTTAGTTACATTTTTCTAGTGGTTGTCAGGATGTATTCTCCTTTGTTATACCATTTGTTATTTTTATCCACTCATTATTTTAAGCAGCAGTCTTTTTTTATTAAAAATTGTTGTTGAGTTTCTACACTAGGGAAATGTAGAACTGGCTTCCATCTTGGTTTCCGAGGAAGCGCAAACAAAACTTGGTGATAACTTCCTGTCTCACATAGATTACTCCCCTTACAAGCTGTGGTATTTTACATACAGCCAAATGGTTGGCAAGTCACACAGACTCATTTTTACAATATATCTGTATATAACAATGCATGTTTATATAACTGTGATCATTTTTCCTTTGGTGCTGTATCCCAATTTGTAAATATATTAACTTTTCCGTCCCAATATAGCAACAGAAACAATATATCGGTTTGTTTAAATAGAATGTGTTTATGAAGTGGTTGGGAAAGTTGGTGTAATTATCCAACTAGATGATTCCATAACTTGTTATTGATGATGTAAGATGCTGATGGTTTTTGGGACTAGAGTGTTTGTCCATAGTTGTATATACCAAATGTTTTTATTTCTGTATGCTCAAATACAAACAAATAACCAAGTTTATGTTGTTTAACTCAATAATTCATTTTAAAATTTTTGGTTCAATTTTTCAATGTTGTTACCCCAAGCAAGATCCACCGCGCCCACCCCAGCCCTCATGTTCTCAACAACCTGGTTCATTATCTAGAGCTCGTTAGACTCGACATTCCTAACTTTGACGAATGGTAATTAATTATCTGCACCCCAAACTACATTCAATCTTAAATTTTTTCACTTAGAATCTATTTCAAGTTTGATGTTATATCTATTTGAATGTAGTGTACTTTTAAAAATTAAAAACTTTTTTTATTTGATAAAAAACTTGTAATTTTCACTCAAAATTTTAATTACCATTTAATTATTTTTGCTGTCTGTTAGTGTTATAAAGCTATTTCAAGAGAAAAAATGAAGCTTTTGACTAATGTACCTATATAAGTTATAATGGTTAGTGGGAAAAATCTGCAGTATTACCCAACAAATAAGGGGGTTTTCCTCACAAATTGCCATGATAAGAAAAAAAACACATTGACAAATGTATTCTTTTGAAGCACTATGAACTGCGATTAGGTTGAAAACATGATGGTCCATGAAGCTTTATAAGATTGGCTTTACCAATGACACAATCCACACAGGCTGTGGGGAAGAGGCTGGCAGCTCACCCACACAATCACTGGAGCATTTACCAAAAAAACAAGTCCAAAATTATTTTTTCTAAAGAACCTATTGAAATTAATTCTTTTAAATTTGGCTTTGCTGAGGTCTACAGTTTCTGGCCAGTGAAATGTGGTGCTTGAGCTGCCTGCTTAGAGCAGCCAAAGTCATTCTAAGGTTTTTCTAATGTTGTCATGTATGAATGGTATGATTCTGATGTTGTCTTTGGGTCACTGCTGCTATGAATAGCTTACAGATGTTAATTCTAATATGCTTGTTTTAAAGTAGAATTTTGATTATTTTTGTCTGAGGGTTCAACTTTTTTTTTTTTATGATTAAGATTTTAGTTGTAGATCCGTCCATTTTCACCAGCTAGTATTATTTGAGCTGTTTTAAATCTTATTTGATTTATTTCTTTTTGTCTTAAATTTAGTTGAGAAAATCTTCAGATGAGAAGTGATATGAATTATGCAATTACAGAAATACATTTTAAAACATTCTTTGTTTTATTCTTGTTTTTAAAAATTGTGCATAAAGTACATTTTTAGACCAAAAACATATTAGTTATCTTTACAAGCTCCTTAAAGTTCATGGATTACCTAGTAATTACTGACTCTATATAAGGCACAATTTTAGTTGAGGAAATTTTTTTACAAAATACATTCTAAACAGTTATTAATGTTACATTTATATAAATACATTTGTACTGTTGAAACATTTATTAAATGAATTGTAGGTATACATATTTGTAGCAAGAAATTTTTTTTAAAAGTATATTAAATTAATGCAACAAATAGAATGTACAAAAATTTAAAACAATTCTAAAATCAAGTTGATTAGGACATAACAGTAAGAAATACCAAATATTTCAAATTCAACCCCTAGAATAAAATGGACAAAAATATAAATAATTCCAATATGAACCATATGAAGTAGTTCATTAAACTGGCACAATTGCCTACTGTTCAACCAGTACAACAAATCTGACGAGCATTTCAATTACTTAGGTTTTTATTAAAGTACAATCGTAGAAATCTTGCTTTAAGAAGTGCTGTATTCTAGCTTTCTCTTGATTTGTGGCATCCAATCATTGTAGCTTGGGATCAAGTTTTGCATGAAGTGGTCCTCAAATTCTTGTCTTAAAGATGCCAGGTCTGGCTGCTGGTCACATGATGGTATATTCAGAAGCTCCTTGAACAGTTTTTTCCATAAGGACACGTTCCACTTCCTGTTGAGACATTTTTTTGTTAACATAGTTCTCAAATACTTCTTCAATTATTCAACTTTTAACCATACTACACTTCTTCAATAATTCCTTATAACCATCTGTATTATTCATTTATCTCGGTCAATTCTCAAAGAGATTTTTTTTTAAAATGGTTCTTTTGTTGCTGTTTATGAAACATTTTATTTCACAAATGTTTCTGTTTCACCTTTTGGTGTAATGAAAGAATTCAATCCATTCAAATTTACAAGGAACTCAATGACTGATGTATAAATTATATAAAGCCAATTTATTCATCATTGAATTCACTTATATAATCATAGTGGTTGTAATATGCTATATTTTTATTTATTCCAATGCATGAAGCATCATTACAACAAAACGCAATACAGCTGTAGTCTTGGCAAACCACTTGCTTACAGGAATAAAAAAAAAAACCACTTGCTTACAAGAATCAAGAGATTAATATTTACCTGACAAAGTTGCCAGTAACCTTCCAGACTCCATGTTCCTGATAGACATTCATATAAGATCCAAACAACACAACGTGTATAGTCCCAGCCAGGCCAAACAAATCAGTCTGTGGAACAAATATTTGAGGATTATCTAAATAAAATATGCACATACAAAAGATGTAATTTAACATTTACAAGTACATTTTTTGTGTTAAACTAGTATGACAAAGGGTCAGAGTGATAAAGTTTTTTTTACACTGTCTATTAACCCTTAATGTGTAATACCTAATCTATGAAAGTTATTAAAAAAAGGGGGTTGGGCATAGTACTAACCAGTCAGTGTATTCTGTGAACTATTTGATCCTGAAAGGGTTAATCTAACAAGACCAGCACTTAGAATCTTACTTGGTAGGTCCAGGGTCTGTTGGTCATCATCTCAATACACTGGAACCCTGATGTGGCCAGCTTGGCACGGAATGTTGTCCCAGGAGGAAACTTAGTCATGTCAATACTTTGACCAAAGTCAATCAGCTGCACCAGACGAAGACAAGACCCAAAGACTTCCTCAGGGTTGCTGCTCTTCTTGATGCTAGGACTGACATTAGGTTTCAAGTTAGTTTATTCAGTTCTATTTAAACTAATATAAATAGTAATTGAGTGTTACTGAAGCTGTGTAATAGACAGTAGAAAATTTTGATAGGTGGTTAGAATAAAATCTTTGTATTAAACATGTGATGTGGACTAAGCTATGGTTAAAATTATTTGTAACAAATTTAAACTTGTATTTTTAGCATCACTTTTGTATAAATTTAATTTATTTATTAATATTTAACATAATCCTTTTTAATTTGTTTTGGTAATTACCAGTTATGTAAATAATAAATTAGACGTTCACAAAATATTTTTTTAAAGTGTAAAGGTACTCATAAGACTATGGACAAAAATGTTTGTAGTCCATGTCAACAATGGTGGCCTGGTACCACTCAGCCCACCAGGTCAATGACATTGAGTGGCTATGCTATTGTTGTAGCATATTTGTAAGACAAGAAATCTGAGCTATGCTATTGTTGTAGATATAAACTTACAGTCCCAGGAAAAGAAAGTTGTCAGGCTTGACGTCAGCATGGATAAAACCAGTTTTGTGAATCTGCTCAAACATGTGCAGCAGTTCAATGGTCAGCAGACAGGCAAAAGGTTCCACATGAGAGAGCAAATTTCTGTCATTTTTGTACAGGTTCACCACATTCTGTCCAGAGAATATTTTACAATACATAGTGGTCATTAATAAACAGAACTTAGATCTATTGCTTTTACTCATGGTAATAAAATTTATAATTGGAAGGCTTTTCAGAGCCAAACTGGTTATTTTTTACCATCTTTAGTGTGGATTATTTTTAATTCCTATAATAAAAAACAAAGTAAAAGATATGAACTTTCTTTGAATTTGAATCTGATAGTCAAAAGTCAACACAATATTAGAACCAAACTTACAAGTAAAGAGCCAACAGAAACATATTTCATCATCAACAAGCTTCCATCACTGTAGAACAATCCTTTTTCCACTTCCATCACAGCTGATTGCTGTTGATGGTATATTAACATTTGATGTTGATGGTACATTAACATTTGATGTTGATACATTAACATTTGATGTTGATACATTAACATTTGATGTTGATGGTACATTAACATACAATCATTTCAAGAAAGGTGAGATTTAAACATAATTTAAGTAAAGTTTAGAAAGTACACAAAGATTTAGGTTAGACTTGTATTAGTCTATAAAACTAGGCCTCCAAAGCCTGAGGAGAAAGTTTTTAGAAAGAATGAGATCCACATACCACATCCATCTTACACTTGAGCTGTGCAAGTCTCCTCCTGAGTTCGTAGCTGACATAAAACTCCCAGTAACACTGGGGAGTCTGAACCTACAGGCAGATGGGAAAAGTAAAGTTTCAAGTCATATTCACCATATATTGACCATAAACAGTCATGTAGGAGAAAAGTCAAGTTTCAAGACAATAGATAGACCATAAACAGTAAACATAAGTAAAGTCATATATAAACAATATCTAGAAATCTTTGTGATGTGTTAACTTAGCATTGATGCATAAAAAGTTGAGCAGCTAAATTTCTAAATCACTCTACTTACTACACACAATGAACAACCAGATACAAGTAATGGGTTAATCTAGTGTAACAATATACACTAGCATATAGTTGGCCACCATAGGATATTTGGGTCCAGATTTTTTAAAATAGTACAAGACACCTAAATAATTAGGGTAATGAACAAAAGTAGACATCCTTGAGTCCACCCAGCTCTGATGGGTACCTGACTGGTTAGGGAAACCAAGACAGCTGGGCATAATGCTGACCACACTACACCTTCATATACCAAGGTTACTGAAACAGATGAACTCTTTATCTGCCGCAAGTGTCTTGGGCACAAACAGGAAAACATGATGATGTTAAAATAATTAGGGTATCAACAGCTAGAGTTAGCTGCTATTTTAGATTCCATGTCCCCTGTTGTATAAAATTGATATTTTTCCTCACCTTTAAAACTTTCTCTAGGTTACCAGACACTGTATATTCATCAGCTTCTAGAAATATTGTTGAGCCTTTATAGATTTTAGCATAGCCCCCTTCGCCAATGCACTTATCAATAGTGATGAACATATCTGCTGTGGCTATCGAGAGAAAAGGAACAGACATAGCCATGGTTAGAAATTAATTTCCTTGTCATTTTTACAATAGATGGCTTAAAATAAATAGAAAATGCAATGGGAGCTGATGTACCATTGTAGTAACTTAACAAAGTGTACCATCAAGTAGTGTAAAACTATAGAGTTCAATGAAACATCAAGAAAACTTACGGTCTGAGAGGTAGGACATTTCCTTGATTTCAGGCATTGGGCCAGAGGATAAGTGAATGTTTGGGTAATCAGATAATGGAGGTTCAAGTGAGTTTAAGATGGAGGCTGAAAATAGAAACAAGTGTTTGTAAGAAAATTATCAACAAAACTCACAATCGAGCATGACTAACACTGTCATATAATTTAATTATACTGTATACAGGGTTGTTAACATAAAAATTTTATTTTACCAATAACATTATCATCAAACGGATCAATCAAAGCCAGCTGAGCAGGGTTCTCAGGCTCTGGCAGGCAGGTTGTTGTATCAATAAAATGTTGGCAGGTTCTGTCCAATGGGCTCTCATTGTATCCATCACTGTGGTGGTAGGAGAGGATTTTTTTTACATTTTATTTACAATGGTTTGTTACTTTACACTGTATTTTGTATGAGAACAACATAACACACATATGTTTAACAAAAAAAAAAATGACAACTTTTTAAAAAACATTTGTCTAATATGGCACATGTCTGTCTATTTGTGTATTGTGAAATTTGTCTTAGCATATGTGAGTATAGTGACACTGGTCTGTGTATATATGTGAGTATAGTGACACTGGTCTGTGTATATATGTGAGTATAGTGACACTTGCCTGTTTATTACGTCACCTCAATGATTGTAACACATGTTTATGAGTACTTGATTTGATTATCACTAACCTGTGAATACTTTCTTGTACCAGATTTTTCTGTGGAATGGATTCTTCTGTGTGTAGTTTACTTGGCTCAATGCCACTCCTATAGTGTGTTGTCTGTTGACATGATTCTCCACTACCATCCCCACTTCCTTCAAAGATGGGACTGGTAAAAAAATAAAATTATTAGAACATTTTCAAAATTTCACAACTTTTTCTTTGAAAAAGTTCAATTTTATTATAAATGACCTTTCGATCTTAATTTTGTTTTTAATATTTATTCTTCCAAACAAAACTAATGTAATGTACTTCAAATACCAAAATGAAATTTTTGCTTTAAAATATGTATGTTAAGACAAGTTAGTTTAATTATAAGCATTATTTATATGCATAGTTTGATGAAGAATTGTTGGATGCTATGTCTGTCTCACCTGAGATGCTTGGAAGGAGTATTTCTCTCAATGTTCTCTGCAGTAACAGAACTTGAGTATGTAGACTCACACATTTTCTTGAAGCAAGGGTAAAATTAACTTCATTATGTTTCTTTAAATGATTTCAAATATCATCTATATATTATGCAATATTGCAATGGTAGTTTTAAAACCAAAGTGACTGCCTTTGCTCTGATGTAAAGAGGGTCAAGGTATTTTGTTAAATATTTGTTAAATAGACACTGTTAATAGGGTTGATTGAGTAGAGTTCACCAGTTTCTGATAATGAGGCTCATGAAGGGATATACTCAGAAACTCAAGGAACTTACAAGTTAGCAACTGTGTGCTCTACATGGCACCCTTATAAATATCTTTCATTGAACAACATAAAACTAGTGGAACAAGATTTCCCTGAGTACAATAAAAACTGTCACAATGTGGAAGTTGCATGTATATAGTCATATCAGTTATAAACAAGTGAGCTTAAACGAATACACTCTACAGAGATGTAAGAGGCCGCAAAAAGAAAAAAAAAGTGGAATTTTTTTATAAGCGGGGTGTTTGAGCAGGAAGATAGGGGGCAGTAGTAGCAGCCGTAATTTTTTCAAACAATTCAGTTATTTCAAGATTTCTTTAGTCATTTTAAAAAACTGAAACATAATTTTAAAAACAAATAAATCAAGGCCCTGGTAAATTGTATGATCAAATTATAATAAATTATAATAAATCATTTACTTGTGTCAAAGCTTAGACTATGTAAATGGATCTAGTATTTTTCAAAGTAATAATAAACTCAAAATAACTAACTTTACATCATATGTATATATCATAGAGTATATATACTTTTTTTTTCTCTCTTAAATAGTGATTTTCTTGACTTCATTAATTCCTGACTTGAATTAAATAGGTCTTCAAATAAATCCACCTGTTTATTATTTGCAAGCAAAAGAACTGATTGGCTGAAAGAATTTGGATTTTTTTTTTATGGGAAATTATCCTCAAACAGAAAAAGCGTATTTCCCCAAAAGCTACTTCTCTGGCTTCTTCAGCATGTTTATACTATACATGTCTAAAATAATTATCATTAAAAAAGTTTTAAAAAACCCACGTTTTCTGATTGAACTAAAAAGTAGAAAATAAATGCTATACATCACAATTATCCAAGCGATCACTCTACTATAAGCGATGAAAAACGTGGGGCGCCGAAGTAAAAGTTTTTTATCGGTCATTGTTAATATAAGATGTAAAAGTTATATTACTATTGATTGGATAATACTATTGAGTTTTATTAGGGAGCTTGTAGAGAGTCAACAGTATTAAAAACTGTAAGAAAATAACGGCGCCCCACGTTTTTCATCGCTTATAGTAGAGTGATCGCTTGCATTATTGTGATGTATAGCATTTATTATCTACTTTTTAGTTCAATCAGAAAACGTGGGTTTTTTAAAACTTTTTTAATGATAATTATTTTCTACTTTTAGTCTTTGTCTGTTTGTTTGCATTCAAATCTTGCTATCGATTTTATCTTCTCGCATTCACTTTTTTTTTTGGGTAAACGAAGACAACTCGTAAAAAACACGTGCCTTTTCCAATCGACCTTTTTTCTGTGTTGCCGTTTCTTTCACCGTTGTTTGTACACAAACACCGCGTGACCACTACTCAGTAAGCCAAAAGAGGGAGAATACCGAACCTTGTTTTCATCAAATTACAATTACTAGGTTATGTCCCTTTTTTTGTACAAATATATAGGGGCCTAAAATGATCAATAAAAATTTTCCATGGATCAATTTAGTAATAATAACAATTGAATATTCTATTGTCATGGGAAACAAAGCTTTCCTGAAAATTTCAGCGCGTTAGCTAACTGGGAAGTGCCCGAAATTTCGATCGCAAGATTTGATTGGAGAACCAAACAAACAGACGCGAAAGCAAGTTAAAGAAAACGTGGGAAAAAATGTAACAAGTAAAAACACTTGTTCAGTGGGAAAATATTTCCACATAACTTGTTGCGAGTTTTTTTCTCTAGACATGTATGCATAGTAAACATGTCGGTAAATGTAAATGGGGTTTGACCGTGAGACTTACAGATGACTGTGAGTTAGCAGCACATGGAGTTGAGGCTAATCGAGCTTGAACGACAAAACTATCTAGTGGGGCCAGAGTCAAATCATTCTTAGCCTGGCACTCTATGGTGTAGTCAGCAAACTGACACTAAAACATTGGTATACAAAATTATTAGAAATAATACACAAAAGACCGTATGATGATAAGCTTTTTGGTGCACTAAAAATAAGAAAATATGACCATTGGTCGCTCATGAGATCTCTTACACATTTTAGAGACCAATGTTTTTATATTTGTTTTATTTTTCACTATTAGGTAATTCACTCTAAATGAAGTGAGCTAAAAATATTTGCTTTAAAATTGATCTAAATTTGACCTCTAAAATTATCTGCTCATTCTTAGACCATGGTGGAAGAACAGGAAAAAAATCAATCTAAATCAGTAGTTTAAGGTTTTAGTTACAAGCACACTGTCCACTCACCTCCTGGTCACCATCTGCCATTTCAACATCATAAGCTTGGAACCCTAGGCTGCGACATGCATTCTTTTTCACACTCATTGCCTTCAGGCTGTAAATATAAGTTTTAAAAAGTTGCATATGCAATGATAGATTTCTTAAATATGATTTTTTCCCAACAGCTTTCGTGCTGTTGAATCTACGTTAACCCATTATGTTTACAAAGAACAGCTTGCTTGAGAATAATTCTTGAGAAAACCAAATTTACCCATTTTCAATGTCTTGCTGACCATCAGTATAAATTTCAAATCCCTTTCTACAGCTGTTCTCTTTGGTTACAGACATTGGTAAATGCTGTTCTCTGGAAAGAAAAATCATTGGTAAATGCTGTTCTCTAGAAAGAAAAAACATTGGTAAATGCTGTTCTCTAGAAAGAAAAAAACATTGGTACATTCTGTTGCCTTGAAAGAAAAAATCATTGGTGTAAAATGTCTGTTCAAAAGTATCACATCCAACTTTGTTTAAGCCAAATAACATAAAACGTTTTTTAAAAAATAGCTGACTTACTCATTTTCAGCATCACAATAGATCTGGATTCCTGTGGATGCCTTGAGTGAAGTGGCCATCTTTTCTTTAGGCCTATGGAACAAATCATTTTTTTTATCCTTACTAGTGACTGTTATTACATAGATTTGGTCATTAACATCTTCAACAGCTGCATCATTCAATAAAATAAAAAATGTATACTAAAGGATAAATGACACATGACCCAAACAAATTGTGTGTGAAGTAGAATTTCTGTGCATGACTTCACTCTTAATGGTGTTTGATGCAAGTCAAGTGGTTGGGTTAGAAAATTAACTACTGAAAGTGTTCTATATAAGTACTATAGCCATAAGCACTAAATATGTAATATTTAAAAATAAGTAAGAAATCAACATACATATTTTCTTTACTCTCAGAGTCGCAGAAGATCTGGAGACCTTTTCCGCGGTTAGAACTTTTCAAAGCCTGGCGCTGGGTTTCACAATCATCTTCAAGGATTTTAAAAGGGGCGTGTGCAGGGGCCACTAAATTTTGTCTAGGAGGATCAGCGGCTCTATATTCACAATCATCTTCAAGGATTTTAAAAGGGGCATGTGCAGGGGCCACTAAATTTTGTCTCGGAGGATCAACTGGCCTGTCTTCACATATTACAAAAGGTCTTCGCTCTGTATTGACTAGACCATGGACCTTAGGTGCAGTGGAGCCGTCATAAATCTCAAAGGGTGCACGATGCACAGGCTTTGAAGCTGCTGTATACAATTAATAAAATTTAAATAAAGTAAATTGGAAAAAAAAAAGAAAAAATTTTAAAGTAGGAGTGAGCTACATAACAGACAAGGAATTCATTTTCTGACTCAAAAATGTTTAAAACAACAAGATTTATCAAAATATCAATTTTTTTCATCATACAATTACAATATAAGAGAAAGTAAAACTAAAAAGCCAGCCACATAAAGACTACTATATCTGATTACCACAACCCAGGGGTCGGCAACCTGCGGCTCTCCAGCTCCTTGTACAAATACTAATAATCTTAATAAAAAATAAAATATTTGAAATAAAAAAAATGTTAGTGGCTCTTTAAAATCAGGGAAATTTTGAAAATTGTAACTTTTGGCTCTTCGGCTTCAAAAGGTTGCCGACCCCTGCCACAACCCAACATAAAATAGAAAACTCACCACTAATAAACTCTAAATCAGCAGTTTGACTGTCATTGTTGAAAGATGTATTAAACAACATTCCATTCACAAACTGCATGGCCTCTTTAGTAAATACTGTAGGAGATGCTGCAGTCAAACTCTGAAAGAAATTTTATTTGGGATACATAAGTAGATGGGATGGGACAGTTGTGTGGTGGAGCACTTGACAACTAACTCAAAAGTTCTAATCATGGACTTTAGTACCTCGACTCCCCTGAGTCATGTTAGGGAAAGTAAAAGCAGCTGGGCATAGTGCTGACGACACTATCCCTTCATACACTGAGGAGAAGAAATATATGAGCTCTACTTCATCTGTCCTATGGAATTTAGGTCTGAAAGGGGAGCTTTATTTTTTTTAAGTAGATAAATATATGAAATATTTGTTTTTATAAAAACAGATTTTTAAATAGTATAGGCATAGAAAAAGGAAAAAAAATTAATAAATCATTTAACAGTTAATGCTGGAGGCTCATACTCTTGAATAAGAGTAATCAATATTTTATAAGAAAGCCAATGGTCAAAACGTAAACATACCCCTTTTTTAAATGTAAAGCTATCTGGCGTAGGACCTCTGTGTGGTGTGCTCAAGTGGCTAAGGTTTGAAAGGCCTTGAGAGGCACTGAAAGACTCGCAGGCTTTAAGGGACATCAGAGGTGTATCACTGGGAACTGATGATGTGTTAGGGTGGCTAGCTGGGGTTTCATTGCTGCAGCTACTGGTGTTGGTGCTGCTTGAAGCAAGCAGAGATGGGGTGAGACTGGACTGATGAGCTGGAGGGAAATGTTTGCCCTGTACAAAAGCTCTGACGCTACTTGTGGCTGCGCTGTTAGATCTGTTCACCATGCCTGAGAGAGAGGTGCTAGCAGAGGATAAGCCTCCAGAGGAGTTGCTTGAGGTGTTAAAGCTTGGCGTTATCCCTGAGTATCCAGGCTTAGCTAGAAGTGCACAAATATTACAGAATATTTTACTTTAATAAGCCAATTTGTAAAAGTATTTCATGCATAACTAATCTATATTAACACATAAATATGAATACAAGAGATGATTCCATAACAGAATATCATGTCATACATACCATAAGAAGATTGATTGGTAATATTTACTGGTGTTACTATTTCATTTTTTGAGTCAGTGACTTCCATTTTCTCATGGTTATCAGACGATGAGTGACTGAATTAATAAAATAAAATTAAGGTTTTTGTTCTACATGGTTAAACTGCTTTAAGTAAAAAAAAAATATCTAGCACTGTACCAGGAGTATAGGTAATAAAATGACCACTGACCTGTCTAGAGCATTTAATGGTGATGCAAGTACCTGCGGATGTCCTATATCACTATTAGAGACAGATAACTTTTGCGAGCTACCAGAACTAGAGGAAATTAAGACAGCATTAAAATTGTATTACAAAATAATTTCTCTAAACTGGATTAAAATTTTGACTGCACCGTCTTGATGATATAAATTATTTTTATCAGCTAACAATATAAATTAAATAAATAACAAAGAAAAACTTATACCTGTTAATACTTAATTGGGCTTGAAGCAAAGCTATCCTTTCCTTGGCTTGCTCAAGTTCTTTGAGTAAAATCTCTTCTCTTTGTCTTTGTTCCTCTAAAATGAAAAGATTTTAAATGACAGCTACATTTGTTAAAATTTTTTTTTAGCTTAACAAACATCTTTAAAAGATAATAAACTGAAACAGATTTTGCTAACCTTCTTTACGAAGTCTCTCTGCTTCCATTTCCCTCTCTCTCTTTCGCTGCAAATACTTGACAGCCCTAAGCTCCTCAAAGCTAAACTCTTCAAGACCTTGGTACACCTTAAGTTTTTGATACATGGGGATACCAGAATCTGAAGAAGACTGTGGCTGTTTTATGTTGCACAGAAGATCTTTCTG
Source organism: Physella acuta (assembly GCF_028476545.2). Lineage (NCBI taxonomy): Eukaryota > Metazoa > Mollusca > Gastropoda > Physidae > Physella > Physella acuta. The sequence continues at coordinate 123,668 of NW_026732609.1, read as the reverse complement.
TATAGCTTTACGCGAGCTGCGGGAAAAGAAAGTCTTATAGCTTAACATGGGTTTGTTTATTAATATCTTACGTATAATATAAAATATAAAACCTTTTTTGAGAAATAATAATTTCAGAGATTTGATATCTTATAGAGTACCTGAACTCTCACTGAAATGGTACAAGTATGATTAGATCATTATTATTTTGAAAAGTAATTAACTTAAAAAAAAACAACTTGAACTTACCTTAGAGGTTGTGTGTTGATCAGTGTTGTTTTTCTTGGTGTTCTAAACAAAAATGTTTTATAAATAAACATTTAATTACAGTAATATTTGTGGAGAATGTTGGATAGGCAAAAGAAACTCATACATGTAAAACAAATCACTGGGATTGTGATTATGATTCTGACTCAGAAAGGACATGACAATGTTACACATTTCTATATTTGGACTGTTGAATAGATTTCTAAGAAAAAATAATTTTTTCCCCTGGCCTTTCCAGGCTGCTGTTTATACATTTGTATGATTATTCGATAGCTAATTATCACATTAACCAATAGACAGACTACATACAGTGTAGAAAATGAAATAATAAAGTTAATTTATTAGGACAGAAACCTTTTTTACTATACATCTTGAATTTAGGATTAGAAGTTTTCAGTGACTTGCCAAGCAATTGATTTGTGGACAACAGTGCAGAAATTTTTCTAATCTCAAAGACAAGACTCATTGACTTACATATGGGATAAAATCTCAGCATCCTGATCTTGGTGGATTTGAAAAGGGGCTGGCGGGGGAACCTCAGGCACAGAACCTGGTTTCTGCTTCACCTGGTAATACATGAAATCTGGAGCCTGATTAAAGTGTATTGATAGTAGGCTCCAATATATATATATATATACTCTATGATACAGTTGTAATGGATTATGTGCAAACTAAATTAGATGGGGTTGAAGTAGTAGTTTATCGTTATGTGGGGTGGTGGTAGTAAGCAATGTCTAACAACATTCCCTTTATCAGCATATTCTTTATGCTTTATATATTCTTTAGTGTGCTTAATTTGTACAGCCCCTCCCCCCATATTTTATTTAAAAATTCATTCAATGCAATTATATATTGTTTCATGTTTGGGAGGGGGAGAGGGTTCCAAGAAATTTTAAAAAGAGAGGAAAGATTGTCTAAGTAATTAAATGATTTTCAATGATCTTTGGGATAGGAAACACACACATTTTTTTGTCACAATATATGCCTGATCCCTTATAGCATAAACACATCAAACCTTAGCGTCTGTCCAAACCCCTGGCTTCTTATCATTCTCCCTGTTATTGATTGCTTTTACTGGTAGAGACTGCCACTCAAATGTCTGCTGAGGTTGTATACTTTCTGGGTTATTTTCACTGTCTTGGAAAATAGGAATACCACGAGACGGGATCTGCTTGGATGCAGGTACATGGGAACTTTTCAAAGAGCCAGCTGAGCCTGGAATATAAATATAAACTACTTTTAAATATTTTATAGTTAAAATTTATTTATCATTTAATTATAGTAATAACATAAAGACCCTTGTGTTAATTTTTTTATTGTATTGACAAACATAGACATTGTTTAAATTTTATTAATTTTTAATTATTTTACTTTATAACAGTGCTCAGTAACATTGCAATAGAGAACTAAGGTAAAACGATAATTTAAAAATTGAACAAGAAACATGCCTAAAACAACAGATCCTGTTCTTGCAGCACCAACTTTGTGGGATGATCCTGTTGGCTTTAGTCGAACTAAGGCTGTCCTCTTATCTGCATCACTCCCTATGTCCATACCTGGATTCTGGCTTTCAGCTATTTGGAGAGTGATATTCTTCGCAACTCTACTCTGAAACTGTCTGGAATTATTTGTTGTATAATCAATTACAAGCAAGTTATTTAAATCTTAAAAGATCATTCACAGTACACTGTTAAAACATTGTGGTCACTAAAAATAATGTCTCAATATCAATAAATGTTTAACATCTTGATAAAAATAATTTCTGTTTATACAAAAACATTTAAAATAGAATTTGCATTTTGTGGGATAGTGTTAGCACTACTTACTGCTAATTTGAATGTACAAGCTGGCACAGGTTAAAAACTCTGTAGGACAGTTTTAACACTACTTACTGTTGTCTCTGTAGCAGCAGATCCTTTGGTTCGGCACAGCGTTTTAAGCCCTCTGTAAATATTGCATCTGCCTTTTTGTTATCTCCTTTCTTCTCAAAAGTAAGGGCCCACTCAACATAGAGATTTGCAACTTGAACACCAATAGCATTGTCAAACATATATGCATAGACTTCTGAAGGGTCGTCTGTGATGCTAGCCTAAAAATTACAAATAATCATAAGACTATATTACCAAGGTACATTTAAAATTCACAAAGCTAACCCAAAAATATTAATTAAGATTTGATCTTGCAGTCCACCCAGATCTGCTGGATGCCTGACTCACTTTAGGGAAAGTAAAGGCTGCAGGGCATAGTGCTGACACCATCAATTTTATATGGCGAGGTCAACAAACATGAATTCTACTTCATCTGTCTTATGGATCTCTAGGTGTAAAGGGGAACTTTACTATATTTTACTTTAATAAACAAATTATATATCCCCAACCACATTTATTTAACTCATACATAGTAAGAGAGCAATAGAGAGAGTAAATCAAGTCACAAGAAACTAGCTCTACTTCTCTACTTCAACATTCCTGGAAGAAAGTAAGTTTTTTTTTTAACGTTTTCTATTTTAGGTCAGTTACTTACAAATTTTATCCATACATAAATAAAACGAGGATCATTCTTGTAACTGTCGACATCCTGAAATTCTCGAAGGCACCTTTCAACTAACTTTAACAAGTGTCCATCATGACCACCCTTAGGGAAATATTGCTCAGTCCATTTTATATATCTGAAAATATAATACATATAAACAACTGATAATAAATATTCTGAAAAACATCAATCAATCAAAATTGTTTTCTAAATGTTCTAAGCATAAAACAGCAAAAATAAATAATTTGATTCTGTTTTAAAATAATGTTGCCATTTTTCATTTAGGACTGTAAAATGAGTTTCTTAATGCCAGCAAGTTCATCTCTTTTCTAACTGGTGTTACTGTTAAAATTTGGAATAACAGGTTTAGGTATCAATACCACCAAATTAAATTAGTTCAATATTATAATAGGTCAACAGTATAGAGGACCAGAACAATCTAGGTATTACTGAACACTTTCCCCCAAAAACTAACCGCTCAGTTTATCAATAATAGTTCTAACTTCTTGACCCTGGAGTAAAAAAGCCCATCGTAAGTAAATAAAATATCACCTCTACTATGAACTATTTTACTTTACAGTTGAGTTATTGCTATGAAATAAAATCAGGTTTACCACTGAAAAACAACAAATCTAACTTACCTATACCAAACATCAAAGGGATCATCTCCATTATATGTACGAAGTTCTAGTTCAAAATTACTGAAAATTTGAAGAAATAATTAGGCTACATGTTATTATTTATGTCTGCCACAAAATAAATTTGAATTTAAAATGATCGCTCACCAGGGGGTACACATTTTTATACTTCAAGCTAGATACCATGATTTATTACTAGATCTATATCTAGATCTAAATCTAGTGACACTGTAGACTGTAGTGTAAGTGACAGTGTGTGGTGTAGGTTTGTAGGAGTTAAGAACTTGAGATTTAGATCTAGACTAGATTTTAGATCTCTAGAATCTAGATTTTAGTCTAGCATCTAGAGATAGTTATATAAGTTAGTAAGATGAGGACAAGATACTCTTACTTTACTGTCTTACTTTATTATTATTTTTTACCTTTGTTGTTCCTTTATTATTTTGTGTTGGTCGTCTCCTTGATCAGAGTGCAACGCCGCTACGAGAGATGATATACGGCGACCTTGTCGAAGTGGTTGGACATTTTCCTTACTTAGTTCCCATTCGTGATCATCTACTTCCATTTTAAGTCTTTCAGTGGAAATCTAGATCTGGAATCTAGCTCTATGTCTAAAAACAGCCAGCCTTTGCTACTTTTGTTTTGTCTTCCTTCGATTAACCTAGAAGTTAAATTTACCGCCAGGGTTGCCAGATAAAAATTTTAATATTGTAGACATTGGGCTAAGCATACCAGGTAATTTTTTAATTCTCCCAGTTGAAGCCAACTTTGTTATTAATGCGCATGTTCGTATTAAAACGAGTTTTTTTTTTTAATTTTATATAGGAGCTGTATAGGCGCTGATATTGTGATTTAGGTTAAAAAATAAATTATCTTTTTCATATTATATTCAAATTTGATATTCTAAGCTCAAAATAAAAACGACAATGTATAGTCAAAAGCTGGAGTGGATATAAACGTGACAACTGTGCTCAAATGTTACCTAGATCACCCCATGCGGATCATCTCAACGACAGAATCGTTTGCCTAGATTCTAAATAGTATTGATAAAAAAATATGACAGAAATCCGAAATTATAATAACCAAGATAATATCGCTTAAGTGGGGCCTAAAGGCTAAACAGAAGTTTATGAAATTTGTCTTTATCAATATTTTAATCAAAATGGATGGCGGCCGGGCCGCCTATGACAAATATGCTTCATATGTAGGGTTTCTTTCAGTCATCCCCCACCCCCAGGTAGTTCTTGAAATTTCTCATGGGGAAGAGGGTCGGACACTGGTCAAAGTATGTTCTCTATAAATTATGTTTTCCTATTTCGGTCAAGATGTGTGCCTGTTCTTCTTCTTACCCCCGCCCCCTCCCAACAGCACACAACAAATCGTCACAAAAACATATAATCCCAGTCCATCAGGTACATACGTAATATCACGTACGGAAAAACTTACAGGGGCTACGTTTTAATTTTGTTTTGAACCAAGTGTTGTTTTACCCCGATTTCTGAGCTTGAAGTCCATCTAAAAACGTTGTATTTTCTACATTTTTTTCTCTCCCTTAGTATTCGTTTTGCCACATGAGGTACTTTTCCAGCATCACAAGTTTTAATTAGCCCTCGCGTATTGTTATTTAAACATGATTTTATAACGGCGCGCGTGAAAGAGGGTCGCGATGACCTACCATATATGTAAACAGTTTGTACAGCAGTTGAAAACAATGTGATAAGCACGACCTTCAACTTGGCTTACTATTTGTAAGCTTTTTTTAAAAGCTATGCCAATACAGCTTTGTATTTAGATCTATAGCCACTTAGGCTATCTGGTCTGATAATGCATACCAGGTTGTTGTTTTTTTTAAAACTATTTGTTCTTTTTAGTGAGGTATGGAATAGGCTATTTAATTATTTATTTTTTTAAAAAGGTGTTCGAATTGAAATTGTCATGATATTGATAACTTTACCAAGTTTTTTTTTAACTATCTGTTCCTTTCGGTGAGGTATAGAATAGGCCACTTAATTTTTCTTTAAACGGTGGTCGAGTAAAAATTGTATCAACACGGCAGAGGCGTATCGAAGGGGGGGGGGTATTGGGGGGTACATATGTCCCCGGGCGACGACCCTAGTGGCGCCATAAAGGTTTGGAAAAAAAGATAAAAAGCTCATTTTAGCTGCAGTTTTGAATTATAAACAAAAAATATATGGGGGGCGCCAAATTGAAAGTTTGTCCCCGGGCGCCAGAAGAGGTCGCTACACCTCTGCAACACAGCATCAGGAGTAGCCTAGATACTGAGTCATCGCAGAATTTCTCCTTCATCATGTTTATATATAATGCATTATAAATAACAATGTAGAATTATTTTTTAATTCACATTTTAAATGTTATTTTACTACCGCGTCTTTAATATTTAATTACTTTTTTTTAAAAATTCAAATGTTGTTATTTATTTAATTTAAATTAAATTGTTGTTATTATGTGTGTTTAAAAAACGGCCAATGTAAAAAAAAAATAATATGCTCCGTTTTTATTGTTGTTACCACTATAAAATAAAGTTTATTATTATTATTAATAATACTATCCTAACATAATCCTATGCGTGGGCTTAATTTTTGTCGAAAAAGCTGCCGGCTGGGAACCCCCGCCTTCATGATGTCAGAAAAATATCCGCATGACGTTATAGGACATATGAGATGAACGCACCTATAATTCCTTAACGCTAAACCTATTCCCGGTACTAAATAATTCCGTAACTTTTCCCAACCTAGGTTTTAATATTTTTATCACAATAAAAATAACTCTAGAAAGTAGGTCGTCAGACTAACCCGGAAAACAAATTTAAAAATAAACGAATTAATGCAACACATTATTTATGAAACAGGTAAACGCGTTTGTTTCAAGTGTTTAAAAAAAAGGCAACAAGTTTTGTTTAGAGCTGTCATATTTATTCAGTTTATTGAATGAACAAAAACAATAAATAAAAGGGCGTAATATCAATATCGATTATCAAAACTGAAATTAAAATACACCACACCGTATCACATACAAAAATATAGTTAAACGATTACAACAGAAATAAACCGGGAGTGATCTCCCCTAAACTTTCTCGAATATTCTTATATAACACTACGTGGGATGGCAACTCGGAAGATAGACATGATTTTTAATTACTTAAACTTTTTATAAATAAATAGAATCTCATAGAAAAAAAATTGCGCACCAATCGAACGCCAAAACAAAATATGCATAATAGTGCGCAATATTATTAGTACTTTATAAATTTTCATGCGTTTTTTGATAAATCGGAAATAGCGTAAATTAGTACTTCCGGTCAACGGAAATTAATCAAAATTTGATTGAAGGTAGAGAATTAGATCTTCTACTTGCATGTGAAATTTCATTTATCTATCTAAAATAGTACTCAAGTTATAGGCTTTTGAAAAATTAAAAGTAGAAAAAGTACCACTTCCGGTTATCGGAAATCGCTCAAAAGTTGATACGGATCTACGATTTTGATAAAATACTTATATATGAAATTTCATCAACTTAGCTGTCAAGTTATCGTGTTTACACACAGACACACACACGCACACACACAAACACACAGACATACGGTTAAGATTGCAAAATTATGTTTTTCCGCATCAGTGAGGTGTAAAACGTCGAGATTTGTAAAAATCTCGATTTTTTTTGCACGATTACAAGACTTTCTCTATACTTCGTATATACGAGAAAGTAAAAAAGCTAGTTTTTTTTTTTCGAAACAACAAAAAAATCTCAGTTTTTTAAAAAAAAGTTTAAATTGCAAAAGTCTGATGATGTCACCCCCCCCCCCCCCCCCCAACCGATCGGCACTCCGAACTCCTCGATTTTCTCAACTTAGAATCAGAGTTTCTTACAGATACCTCTTCGGGCTTTGCCCCTCAACGCCCCCACACACACACACGAAAAACGTCTACCGCTTAGACAACCCCCTCACCTGGAAAATGTAGTTTCCCCCCCTCCCCGAAAGTTTCAAGTGTCGTCGTCCCGTCCCCCCTGGAGAAAAAGTCTGAAAGAAACACTGCTTGGAATCTATCTAATTTATGGAATTTATTTTAATAATGATACACATTTAGGAGAGTGATACTAGCATTATAGTAGGGTTATTCTGTCCTATTGGTCTTTAAAAAAACGCATTCGAGAGGCATATCACCAATGACAGTGATATCCAGCCTGGCTAATGAGCACGCTTCATCTCATGTATGTAATAAATCAATGATAGGCCAGTCAGCACAGTATGCGAAATCCATATTGGCCCAACATTTGCCCAATGTCGTTTTCTTGGCTAAACACGGGACAAGCTTACGCCAGGATACAGCCAAGATGTGTACGCGCTTGCATCCCTTGATACCTTGAAATTTAACCGTTTTTACCCTGGCTGCCAAGATTACAATGATTTATGTATTCACTGCAGACATTTTTAGTAAAATATGATTGTTAAACTTAATATATGTTAACTAAAATAAGTTATCTTTTAATATCATGCTCTAGTTTAAACATAAGGTTAATAAAAACAACTATGTTGCATGTGTTAAACTTTTAAAAATTTAGGGCGCTACTGCCGGCCCTATCGCGTATTGTCCCTTTGTTCATATTCCTCCACATTCCTTCCTATTGTTCGCAAGCCAGCATCCCGGTTCTTCGCCATTTTTCTTAACAAAAGGCTTTGTATCCAATCTTAGTAAAACAGATAGGCCCACTGTAGCCATCAGTGGCGTAGCGAGGGGGGGGGCGGGGATGTGTCCCCGGGCGCCGACCTTAGGGGGCGCCAAAATGGGTTGGAAAAATAAATTAAAAGGTTGAGGGGGTGCAAATCGAAAGTTTGAGGGAGGTGCAAATCGAAATCTCGAGGGGGGTGAGGGTGGAAATCGAAAGTTTGAGGGGGGGTGTGCAAATCGAAATCTCGACGGAGGTGCAAATCGAAAAGTTTGTCCCCGGGCGCCGGGAAGGGTCGCTATGCCTCTGGTAGCCATTTTCGTTCAATAGTGAGAAGTAGTATAACTTTATTTATACAGAATCTGGAAAACTCGTATTTCTTTGTTGGAAACTTTACTTTAGGCCTTTAGGGGGTCATCCATAAATGACGTAACGCTTTTTTGATGATTTTTACCTCCCACCTCCGCTCCGTCACACATCGTCATAAAAAGCCAGACCCCCCTTAAATGACGTCACACCTCAGCCTACAACCCCCCTCAAAATTGCAGTTGAATTTTTCTTAATTAAAACATCGATATTTTTCCAAAATCTTGTCTGAACTCTGTCAACATGGAGTATTTTCATCAATTCATATTACAATTTATTGAAACAGTTTTCTTAAACGTGAAAAAACATCTTATTTCTAACATTGCTTTTTTTATAATGCAAAAGTGTGACGTCGCACCATCTGAACTCTCCCCCCCCCCCCCCGCTTCCCTCATCACACACCGTCACAAAATTACGGACCCCCCTCCCGTCTACGAGTGTGACGTAGATCTAGGTATAGTCAGCACGGTATAGATCTAGGTCTAGTATAGTTAAGTATAGATCTAGATCTATATGTCATTAAATCAAACTTTTATTAGAAGGTAGTTTATTTGAGGTTTTGAGCCTAGATTCTAAATCTAGATCTAAAGTACTAGACTCTATGTTATGTTTATTTTGGCATTAGGTACAATTTTACAATAATCTAAATCAGGGGTCTCCAAACTACGGCCCGCGGGCCGGATACGGCCCGCGAACTCCTCTCATCCGGCCCGCGGAGATCTTTTTTTCCAAGGCAAAGTCGTTTGCTGGTGATGATGAGGAACTTTGCGCAGAAAAATCAAAGACATGCCTGGAAGAAACTGGCCCCCGAACTGAAATTTGATAGTTAATGCGGCCCTCGGACTGAAAAGTTTGGAGACCCCTGATCTAAATGATCGTTTTACGGTTTTTCAGTTCTATATGTAGATCTATGTTTTCAAAGAAATAACTAGTCTATCTAAACTAACATTAAAATATAAAATTAAATCTAAAGTTCTGATTGTCTAATTTAATCTTAATATCTTACCTTCAGAAATGTTAATTTTAGGCTAATTATTTTAATTATTGTGCTAGTCTACTACTAGATCTAGATAGAATCTAGATTTTAATACTAAATCACTAAAATCGTAATAAGAGGCCTGTTAATTTTGGCAGCGCTTTTTGTGTATTGAATAGTATGCAAGTTTGTTTGGGATGACGTTTTTCAATTTTAGTTTTAGGTGTAACTAGACTACCCGTCATCCGTTGGATAACTGTGGGTTTCAGGGGTCATCCATCAAAAAACATCACGTCTGTCATTCAGAGGCATAGCGACCCTTAACGGCGCCCGGGGACAAACTTTTCAATTTGACCCCCCCCCCGTAAGATTTCGATTTGCAACCCCCCCCCCCCCCAACTTTTGATGTGCACCCTCCTCAATATTTCGATTTGAACCCCCCCCCCCCACTCAAACTTTCGATTTGCACCCCCCTCAACCTTTCAATTTATTTTTCCAACCCATTTTGGCGCCCCCTAAGGTCGGCGCCCGGGGACATATGTCTCCCCTCCCACCCCTCCTCGCTACGCTACTGCAGTGTCACTTATCGTCACAAAAAACAGACCCCACATTCAAAAAGATGTTTTTTATCTTTTAAAAACACCGAAAACATCAATTTCGGACTATCCCTTCATATACTGACGTCACAGGTGACCTACTCAACTCTACTTCCCCTGCCCAGTGTCCCGCCAAGTCTCAGACAACATGTTTTTTATCGTTTAAAAAACGATTCCAGCCGAGAATGTCTCTAACCACACTATCCTTTCATATGCTTAGGACAGGGGTCTCCAAACTACGGCCCGCGGGCCGGATGCGGCCCTCGAATTCCTCTCATCCGGCCCGCGGAGATCTTTTTGTCCAAGGAAAAATCGTTTGTTGGTGATGGCTGAGGAACTTTGCCCAGAAAAATCAAAGACATGCCTGGAAGAAACTGGCCCCCGAACTGAAATTTGATAGTTAATGCGGCCCTCGGACTGAAAAGTTTGGAGACCCCTGGCTTAGGACAAAGAAACAGATGAACTCTACTTCACCTGCCCTGTTTCCTGCCAAGTTCAGATCTAAGTCTAGTAGTAGTAACTTTCAAATTAAATTTTATCTTAAATTAGCCAAACAAAGATTTATATAAAATAAAGAAGGTCTGAACTTATCTAGATCTAGATAGAATTATCTAGATCTAGATTCTACGACTCGTTTGCTTAAGTCTTAAGTTTAGTTTTTGCGTAGCTAATGATTAGATCTAGATCTAGATCTAGAATCTAGATCTAATCATTAGCTACGCTAATATGCCATGGAGCGAGCATTTCAAAATTAGAATATTCCAAACAAAGATTTATATAAAATAATAAAGGTCTAAAATAGTTTAGTATATAGAAAATCACTATTATCTAAATCTAGATAGAATTATCTATATTTTAGATCTACGACTGAGCTATATTTAGAATTTACGTTTATAATTTAGCAAAATTACCGGTATCGAAGCCGCGTATGAATCTTAAGCTACGCAAATAGGCCCTGGATCCAGCATTTCAAAATTTGCATAGTCGAAACAAAGATTTATACAAAATAATAAAGGTCTAAAATATTTTAGTATATAGAAACTCATTATTATCTAAATCTAGATAGGATTATCTATATTCTAGATCTACGACTGGTTTGCTTAAGTCTCGTTTTTTTGGATTGTATTTATAACTAATAAATCTTTGATTTGAGCTAGATTCTAGATCTAGATCTATAAATAACTTTGTAGGACAGATTGTAGATCTAGAGAAATTTATCGTAAAACTAAATGAAAAAGACAGTTGAAAATTGATATAAGTGTTGGAACGTAATAAATACAGCAAACGGACGTATTGTTAAAGTTAAAGCAGACAGAAAATTAGCTTTAGAACGCGTTAAACATTGGAATGGGAACACAATCTTCTTCGATAGGCCGCCATTATTGATGTAAAAAAATAAACACATCATGTGACGTCACTGTTTCCGTCGAGTGTATTGGTCTTTCTAATCTTTTTAAAAAATGTGGTTAATCTACCTATGAATAAATCAATAAATGAATTAACGTCTTTAAATAAATTTGTGATTAACAGTCTGTCTGCAATAAAAAATTATTCTCTACCTACATACTATTTTACAGCTCTCCAGATAGAATAGAAGTATTCACAATAATCGATCAGACAAACAAAAAAAATAAATATTCAAACATGTAAATAAACTTGAGTTTTAGTAGTATATAGATAACTAAGAATGACATTTATTTGCAGGTCTCCAGGTGTTGTGTGCATCATCAGCCCACTGTATCAATCTTTTACTAAATATTAAGGTCCACACTGCTTGATACTTCACCAAACAGTTTCACACCAGAAGATGACTAAATGTTCTTAACACTTAATAACTGTAAGTTCAGATTGTTTCAAAGTGAATAATATTATTAATTTAGTAATTTCTGTTTGCATTTACTGATCAGCATTTGTAGTTAATACCATTACTCAGAGCCGGCGTTAGGGGGTGGCAAACGGGGCGGCCGCCCTAGGCCCCGCGCCTGAAGGGGCCCCGCGCTTCAGCACTGTCATTGTTATCTTAATTAGTTTGTAAACTTAAATAAATTGTTGCTGAATTCAATTGGGAAAAACTAAATGGTCGAATGCCGACGTTGTTGATTGTTATAACTGAGGCCACGGTTGATGTTGGTGAGTTATCACCCCCCTGAACTGGGAAAGGCCGTAATTCGATACGAAAACAGTGTCACACACCTCCCCTGTAGGGTGCGGTCGCCTGGCATTTGACCTGAGCTGACTGAAGAAGGCAGTCGAGAATTAGCCCACGACCTGACATGGGATGTAAATTTGGGAAACAGGTAAAAAGATACTCTATTGTATGCGGACCGATGAAGACGTCGTTTTAGTGAGCAGAGGGATGCCTGTAGTAGACAGTTAGTGACCTGATGAACGCTAGTCCTGACTTTCTTGTTGTAGATGTCGTATATGTATGCCTACTTGTCTTGGTATAAAAAAAAAGTAATATTCAGTTGCGTGCAGAGGGGTGGGAAGAGGGCGATGAGGAGGGGGGGGGGGGGGGTGGAAAGCCCTTAGGATCTATATCAAGGGGCATTAGACAGAGTGATTTATTATTATTTCTTTTGAAGAAAGTTAAAAGTGTTGATGTAGCATGTTTTTTCTATCATTAGCAGGTTTACGTCATGGTGTCACCCCCCCCCCCCTCTCCACCCTTGTCGGAATGTATCAAATTTGCTCTTTAAAGACTATTTAACACCAGTGTTTCTTCCAGACTTTTTTCTCCGGGGGGCGGTTGAAATTTTCGGGGGGGCGGTAGACTTTCTTCGGGGGGGGCGGACACTGTTAAAAGTATATATTTTCTATATAAATTATATAAATTTCATTTCGTTCGGGGGGGCGGTAAAAATTTTTCGGGGGGGGGGGGGGGGGGCGAAGCCCCCCCCCCCCCCCGAAGAGATGCCTGGAAGAAACTCTGTTTAACACTCAAATTAACCACTTTTTAAAGTGGAACTATCATTTTTTGTATATGTTTTGCTATGCTATTTTTTTTGCCTTGGTGTCCCCCCCCCCCCTAAATGGTGTCACCCGGTGCGGTCCGCACCCCATCCCTCGCTACGCCCATGCTTTTATATTAACAATTAGTCATCAACAAACAATTTAAACAACTTTATTTTCCTAATTATTTGGCACGTGATTGAATTTTCTTAAGTGATTTGGTATGAATTACATATCTGTCAAAAGTTATTAAATATCTTAGCAAGAAAAAAAAAACACTAAGAACATTGGGTTAAAACGTGGGAGAGGTTAACATCTGTTATTAAAGTCTTATAAACTCCAAAACATTTATGTGTTATTATGTGTGTATGCATATTATATAGGACTATATACACACACACACACACACACAACACACACATATATATATATATATATATATATATATATATATATATATATATATATATATATATATATATATATATATATATATAATGGAAAAAAGCAGGCCCCGCGCGGATGGTTGGCCATAGGCCCCGCGTATTCCTAACGCCGGCTCTGCCATTACTGATAGTAATAAAATAATTTCAGCACACAGCATTAATACTGGGTCACGCTGAAGGGATCACATCGTTTACTGAAATGATAAAGTTGATGAAATTGCTCAAAAGTTGTCTGGCACTTCCTTAACTCCGAGGCATAAGGTAAGGGGGATACATACTATGTTTCTATTAAAAGATCTTTGTTTTTCACTTTTGTTTATAAAAAGAAACATATATAACATAGGTAACTATATACATATGTATGTATATATGTGTGTATGTATGTAGGCCTATATATATATATATATATATATATATATATATATATATATATATATATATATATATATATATATAAATATGTGTGTGTATATATATATATATATATATATATATATATATATATATATATATATATATATATATAGGCCTATATATATATGCAGTGATGTAATGGCACATTGTAAAGGATCCTGTTGAGCAGCAAGGAACTGCAGTTCTACTATTAATTAAAATTATATATGGCCACTTTTTATTATTTACCTAGGTAGCATGAACACTCCAGACCACCAATCTTTATACCTACATAATATATCGTTACTAAGGTAGCAAACCTGATATTAGGGGCTTATTGTGGTATGTTTAGTACAGTGCAAAATAAAATAAACATACAAATTTGGTGCAAAAGAAGCAGTGTATTGTAATTATTCCATAAATGATTTATAGTATGTTACATCTCTTTTTTAGAATGTGGATGGATTATGACATACCTTGCACAAATCAGAAACAACAGCACCAGGCATATAATTTTAGGTAAAATCTTAGTTTAGCGTCGTAAATTCGGCCAAAACTAGTAATGTGGGAGAGAGTGAATTAATGAATATGTCATTAAATATAAGTATATTGGTAAAACCTTAGTTTAGCGTCGAAAATTCCAACGTTGCTAGTAATGTGCGATGGAGGTAACTAATGAATATTTCTTTCATTAGGCCATATTTATGAATTTTTTTGCATAATTTAACAGATAATTGAATAACAAATCACAATACATAACCAAACCAGTCAAAAATATCCTGGAATAAACTTTAAACTACCCCGATCGAGATAACACTTAGTAAATACAAGCAGCGGCCATGTTTCAAAAACAATAATAGAGTAGTTTCCTTTGAAAAGTTTTCTATTCGCATGTCTGTTGTGTAGATTTTGTGGTTTAATATGGTTGTTTTGTATTGTTTTAATATATGCCTGTATAGTAATTTTTCTTTTTCAATATAGTTGTCATGAATGACTAATAGACCTTTTCAGACTTAATAGTGTGCATCCAAGACCACAACAATAGTTGGGAGGTCGAACTTTTGAACACTTTTTTTGCAGTAATCAAATTAATATTAGATCGCCCATAAATGACGTCGCTCTTAAGATAGTAATGACAGCGTGCATTATTACAGAACAAACATATGAGAATATTGTTTCAGATAGAAATTGTGATTTGTGGCGAGGAGAGGTTGAGTAGAACTCAGCGATGTGATTTTGAGACGGGTCAGTTCTTTTTTCTTTTGAAAACGGGATGGTTGTGGGAGAAAGACCAGCTGTAGAAGTATGACGCGTCATTCATTGGTGATCCATTTTCTCAGCGGGGGACGATAGAAGTTTCAAGAAGGGTCAAGAAAAGTAAAAAGTATGCTGAGTCGCATTTCTTAAACCCCATCTTTTCATTCCCCCACTTAGCACATCGTCACTGAGTTAACGCTCGCGCGTGACGTCATGGACCGGTACCACCGACCGTTTGGCTAATTTTATAGAAAAGAAAAAAAAAACAAGCACTGCCGTTTTGACACTGTAACCTATTTAGGTCTTGTATTTTTTTGTTTGACTTTTATTACTCAACCATGAGTGACCTGTGGTGCAACCACCGGTAATTTTCCATAGTTCTAAGAAAGACATATACCCAGTACTTTTCCATCACGAATGGTGGTGCAATACTTTTATACTTTCGATTGGTTGATTCGGACATCAGAGATGTCCCAACCAATAGTCTCATGTTTTGAAGGTGACCTCCCATGTTGCCTCAGGTGTCAAATAGTCTGCACACACTTTTCTGCAGACAGTCCACCGCAGCAGTCCATAGCAGCAAGTCAGACCAGACATCTTTGAGAGAGAAAGCCTTGAGTGTCACTATTTTGTAGCCTATAGTTTTAAGCAGCATTTTTCCTTTATTACTTGTGGTTTTAAGTAATATTTTGTGCTTTAAGTAGTGTCGTATAAGCTGTGGTGATTTTCCTAAGTGCCATATCCTGTGATAGTGTTAAATAGTGTTTTTTCTTCAAATTGTAAGTTGGGTTTTTGTTATTCTACTCATTCATTTTATTCTGTATAAAGCTAGAGTCTTAAATGTGTTGTTGGCATCAGGAGTTCATCGAGTGTATCCCCTAGACGTTAAGTACGTGTCCTCGTTAACTGTTGTGCTAGCTATCATTTATGCTTTATGCCATCTGTGTATAACCATCTAAAAGAACCCGGGTACGTTCGCCAGCTATCTAACTGATAGAGTGGTGTTCATAATAACACTTATGCGACGTTTAATTTGATTACTAATGTTGGTGTTCAATTAAAATGCCCATTATTTCGGTGAGTGATTAATGTACTCACTAGGTTTTCATGGGGTAGTGTAGGTAAACCCGTGTCCTGATATTTATGATCCAAGCGCAGGCATTGTTTACATTTAAATAACTCATTTTTAGAAAAGGTCACGCGTCTAAGAATATAGGATTATGTAACGTGTTGGTGAAATCCTTCTAATATATTCGTCAAACTTTCTTCTATCCCCGCGGCAACGCGCGGGGGGCGGGTACGCTAGTAGTTGAATAATTATTGAGCAAGAAAATAATAGGCATTGTGTAAAGTGATTATCGCCTGTATTGTGGTGATGGGAATGCACATGGTAGTGGTACGCTTTAAATGGTAGTAGATCACGTGATCAAACACACACTCTCACAGCAGCCCTAACAATCATGTATAAATGTGTCATGTAGTCCCATATGGTCTTTGTACTAAATTTCTCTTTTGCACATTTTTCATTGTGTTTTTTCTGGTTACGCTTTTTTTCTGTTTGCGCTTTTTTCCGTTTGCGCTTTTTTCTGTTTGCGCTTTTTTCTGTGTGCTCTTTTTTCTGTTTGCGCTTTTTTCTGTTTGCGCTTTTTCCGTTTGCGCTTTTTTCCGTGTGCTCTTTTTTCTGTTTGCGCTTTTTTCTGTTTGCGCTTTTTTCTGTTTGCGCTTTTTTCCGTTTGCGCTTTTTTCTGTTTGCGCTTTTTTCCGTTTGCGCTTTTTTCTCTTTGTGCCTTTTTCCTTTTGCGCTTTTTTCCTTTTGCACTTTTTTCTGTTTGCGCTTTTTTCCGTTTGCGCTTTTTTCGGTTGCGCTTTTTGTTTTGCGCTTCTTTCCGTTGCGCTTTTTTCCGTTGCGGTTCCTTCTGGTACCATATATATATATATATATATATATATATATATATATATATATATATATATATATATATATATATATATATATATATATATATATATATATACGAGCCGACCCGCAGCGTATCATACGCCGCTATTTAGTTGTTTTATTTTCTACTTTTCAGTAATTCATAATTTGTGAATTCGAGAATACCAATGCTTCCACTGAAAATATTTGCTTTAAAACACTAACCCCTCCCCCCCCCCCCCTCTTTCCCCTAACCCCGACCCTACACCCCCCCCCCCCCCCCCCCCCCCCTCCCCCGTGAAAGCAGCCTCCTCTTAGTTATTTCTTAGTTACCTCCTGTAAGTTTAAAATCGAACTAAATTATCTGCCCCTAATAGAAACCCGGCTCTACGATTTGTAAACATTTACCTTTGTAAACATTTAGCGTGACCACAGCTCACCAGACAATGTCGGGTGGGGTGGGGGTGGTAGTGATAGCGATAGAGAGAAAGAGAGGGGCTGCAAGGAGGCGCTTGCAGCTTGTTTTCTAACGGCTCCCAGAAGAGAATTATATATATATATATATCTATATATATATATATATATATATATATATATATATATATATATATATACATATAGTTTTTATGTATGTTTTATGTATGTTTAAACAAGGATTGGTGTGGTAGAATATTAGTGCGAAAGTTAATGACGCATTAAATAGTTAGGCGGATCGCAAGAATGTGACGTTTTAGTGTAGGTGATGTCGAAATCTTGGTATTGTTCGTTCAAGTCGTCCTTTGTATGTAATGCAATAAATAGTAAAAATTATGTCATCCTGTCGAATCATTTGTATACCTTGATATATATATATATATATATATATATATATATATATATATATATATATATATTATATATATATATGTATATATGTATATATGTATATATATAATATATGTATGTATATATGTATATATATATATATGTATATATATATATATATATATATATATATATATATATATATATATATATATATATATATATATATATATATGTATATATATATATATATATATATATATATATATATATATATATATATATATACATACATACATATATATATATATATATATATGTATATATATATATATATATATACATATATATATATATATATATACATATATATATATATATATATATATATATATATATATATATATATATATAATATATATATATATATAATATTATATATATATATATATATATATATATATATATATATATATATATATACATAT
Source organism: Physella acuta (assembly GCF_028476545.2). Taxonomy (NCBI): domain Eukaryota; kingdom Metazoa; phylum Mollusca; class Gastropoda; family Physidae; genus Physella; species Physella acuta. Next base: position 105,370 of record NW_026732609.1, on the reverse strand, counting down.
ATATATATATATATATATATATATATATATATATATATATATATATATATATATATATATATATATATATATATATATCTAGCTGCATCCCGTGCACCGCCACGGTAAATCTTTTTTAAATGTACCAACTTGGGAACAGAACAAAACTAAACACAACACAAACGAACGCAAAAAAAAAACGAAAAACAAACACAACACTCATAACATAAACACATCTTAAATGCAATCATAAAGGCATATTGCTCACAGTCTAGCCCGTAGCGCCTAATCGCGCCCTTTCCGAGCGCCGGTGGACGCGTCCTGACACAGTGAATGACTATAAAACAGAGGCGTAGAGACCCTTTCCGGCGCCCGGGGACAAACTTTCAATTTGACCCCCCCCCCCCCCTCAAACTTACGATTTGCACCCCCTCCCCTCAAAATTTCAATTTTCACCCCAACCCCACTTAAACTTTCGATTTGCACCCCCCCCCTCAAACTTTCGATTTGCACCCACCTTCCCCGCCCAAAAACTTTCGAGTTCGACCCCCCCCCCCCCCGTCGCAAATTTTTTCCAACCCACTTTGACACCCGGGGACAATTTTCCCCCCCCCCCCCCCACTCGCTACGTCTCTCCTATAAAACCCCCAGCTTGTCCGCAAGCCGAAAGATAGAATTAAAATAAATAACATACAATAAATAATAGGCAATATTTAAAACATCCGTGTTTTACCTACCATACATCACTTTATCAATTCACGCTTTTTTTCCAGTACTTTTAAATTTAAAAATTTTACAATAGTTTTATAACTAAAACCATTGCCGCACCCAATGAACGTGATGGCGCGTCCTATAATATTGCGGAATAGTTGATTAAAAAATTATAATTAGTAAACTGTACATTAAGTGAATAAAATAAATAAAAGATAGCCTTTTATCAATCAATGCTAACTATAATATTCTAAAAATAATGTAGGCCTACTCTTACATGTCTGCATAATTTGCATTCACATTTTGCTAATTATATATTCCAACAATTATTCCTTCTTGCAGATTTTTGCATTCACATTTTTAGCGTGAGTTCAATTTATTTTTAAAATACCTCCCTTGGCAAAATTACTAAACAGTTTAATTAGATTTTTCTAACCTACAGTTATTATGTTATTAAAATGTATCCACTTTTTCTAGGAATATTAACGAAAACGATATTTGACATTGATCCTTTTAATATGTTTTAGCAATGTGCGTGTATTTAATATTCTCTTTACGTTATGCAAAATTGTACAAACAGTGGAAATTATAAAATAGCTCTATGTCGATTTATATAAACAAACCCTACTCTAATACTTATAATAAGACAATGCGATGCACTGCAAAGCACTACATGGTGCGATGTTTACTTTTATGGTTCCAAAATCTATAGCGATGACGGAAGGAAGGACTGACACACTACTTGCCCGCTTATATATATATATATATATATATATATATATATATATATATATATATATATATATATATATATATATATATATATATATACTGTTTGCGCTTTTTCCGTTTGCGCTTTTTTCTGTTTGCGCTTTTTTTCTGTTTGCACTTTTTTCTGTTTGCGCTTTTTTCCGTATGCGCTTTTTTCCGTTTGCGCTTTTTTCTCTTTGCGCTTTTTTCCTTTTGGGCCTTTTTTCTGTGTGCGCTTTTTCTGTTTGCGCTTTGTTCTCTTTGCGCTTTTTTCCGTTTGCCCTTTTTTCTGTTGCGCTTTTTGTTTTGCGCTTTATTCCGTTTATTCCAGGATATTTTTGGTCTTGGATTGTGATTAGTTATTCAATTATCTGTTATATTATGTAAAATATGACATAAATATGGCCAAATGAAAGAAATACTCATTAGTTACGTTCATCGCACATTACTAGCAAGATCTACGTTGGAATTTACAACGCTAAACTAAGATTTTACCTAATTTTATATTGGATTTGCATCCCAAAGGAAAGAGAAAAGTTTGTTATCCAAAACAAACATGGAAACTATCAGAGACCAACAAAGCACAAGCAGGCAGAATGTCATGGACCCAACTTTGGGGAATCTCCCAAAACCAAGTATGATAGAGAGGTGTTGTGTCCCTCAGCTCCACAGACGACAGTGATTTTCAAAATAATTTTAGATCAGATTTTCAATTTTTTTTTATCAATTGGATCAAGCTAACAGTTTGATACATATTGCATTTAAATACTTAACGAAAAGAAAAGATTATCTTACCAAAATAGTCTAAGAAAAATGCTTATTTGTAAATTTATAAATTGTTTCCCTTTGTAATAATCTAATAAATTCACAATTTAAGTTTGCATTTTATGTATGTTTAGTGTAGATTTAAGGTGCTAATTGAGATGCAGTGTACAATTTACATTTTTTTCTTTAAAGAATTATTTGCAAACTTCTTTCATTATTTCATTTCATTGTACAATCTGAAAAAGTTTGCAACATTTGTGTTTCTTAAAGTTATGACAATACTTCTACTCATGATATTTAATTTTATTTAATGAAGTAAATTAATATATATTCAGTTTACTATAATAAAATATCTCACACTCGAGGCTGAAAAAACATATTTATTTAATATCGCAGTGATATTCCAGTTATACACAATGCATATAAACCCTTGAACCACCAGTCCTTTTAAGAAAATTGTGCATTTTGTTTACACTGACTATGGCATTCATTTTACTACTTTTTAACCATAACTATTATCTAGAGATCCAGAAAATATTTTCGCTCGGTTTATGTACAATGTACAAGGCAGACTAGTCCAGCATTAAACTGTAATCTGCTTTAAAAAGAATACTTAAACGAGCTATGTACTTAAATGTTGTTAGACAAATATTTTATACTTTTTAATTTTTAATGTTATTTTTACGTACCATATAGTACATGACAGTTTCTGTATTCTTGTACAGTAAATTAAGTTTTTACATTAGTTTAATTTAAACTGTAATTAACATCTGTTACATTATATGAAAATGATTGTATATTTGTTTTTAATTTGTATAAAAGTCAAAATGAAAGTTACTACACTACTATTTACATATTGGATATTCGCTTTCAATCAGTACTTTATAGTCTAATTATAGTTTTCTTACATTTGAATGGATGGTATGATACAGACTATGATAGATAAGCAGTTTTTGTGCATGTATTGCTCTTTACTACATTTTGATTAAAGTTTCTTTCACATTTTTAAATAATTTTGTAAATATGACTGATATGAGAATGGATCTTTTTGTATGTTGAAAATAATATTTTGAGCCAATATGTATTATCATTATGTAGTCAGGATATAATACAGGATGAGCCAAGGTATAGCCATTATTGGCCATATTGGGCCAAATTATAGCCATTATTGGGCCAAGATGTAGCCAGGATATAATACAGAATAATTTTTTGTGGTATAAATTTATTTGAAATTAGAGTTTTAAATCTACGAGCAACAGCCTATCTTTAATCTTTGATTCTTTAGACGGTCACTTGACTTTACGAAGTCTTCTTTACTCTTTCAGTCTTCTTTTACTTTTACTAGATTTTTATTCCATGTCAACAAATTTACGAAAGGATTTTCGTCAACTCACTAGTGTCCATCAGGCGGTATGTTAACGTCTTTATTAACCAGTATCTATGACGTCACTGTTAATGTGCTTTATTTTTTGTAATAAGATTTATTTACTCTACAATCAATGACGTCATTATTTTTCGTGTAGCTTTGGGAAGTTTCGTTCCTTTTGGCTGTAAAAGTTTTTATTTTTCTTGTTTACTTTAATCAATGACGTGACAATTCTATGCGCGGACACCCAGGTAAACTCAATCGTGTTATTTGGATAATATTCGATGCGACTACGCGACTATGTAAGCGGACGCACAGGTAAACAGTTCTGGATTATTTTCTAATAAGACTTCAAGGACATCCGCTTATCTATGCTTTCTAAAAGACTTGAGAACCACTTTCGTGTATTGATTATCGATGTGTTGATGACGATGAGGCGTATGAACTCCTATCGATGTGTCGAGGACCGTTGAGGCGTATCAACCGTCTGTGATTTGAGAACCATTTTAAAAGTTGGAATTATCGATGTGTTGATGACGATGAGGCGTATGAACTCCTATCGATGTGTCGAGGACCGTTGAGGCGTATCAACCGTCTGTGATTTGAGAACCATTTTAAAAGTTGGAATTATCGATGTGTTGAAGACGATGAGGCGTATGAACTCCTATCGATGTGTCGAGGACCGTTGAGGCGTATCAACCGTCTGTGATTTGAGAACCATTTTAAAAGTTGGAATTATCGATGTGTTGATGACGATGAGGCGTATGAACTCCTATCGATGTGTCGAGGACCGTTGAGGCGTATCAACCGTCTGTGATTTGAGAACCATTTTAAAAGTTGGAATTATCGATGTGTTGAAGACGATGAGGCGTATGAACTCCTATCGATGTGTCGAGGACCGTTGAGGCGTATCAACCGTCTGTGATTTGAGAACCATTTTAAAAGTTGGAATTATCGATGTGTTGATGGCGATGAGGCGTATGAACTCCTATCGATGTGTCGAGGACCGTTGAGGCGTATCAACCGTTTGTGATTTGAGAACCATTTTAAAAGTTGGAATTATTGATGTGTTGATGACGATGAGGCGTATGAACTCCTATCGATGTGTCGAGGGCCGTTGAGGCGTATCAACCGTCTGTGATTTGAGAACCATTTTAAAAGTTGGAATTATCGATGTGTTGATGGCGATGAGGCGTATGAACTCCTATCGATGTGTCGAGGACCGTTGAGGCGTATCAACAGTCTGTGATTTGAGAACCATTTTAAAAGTTGGAATTATTGATGTGTTGATGACGATGAGGCGTATGAACTCCTATCGATGTGTCGAGGACCGTTGAGGCGTATCAACCGTCTGTGATTTGAGAACCATTTTAAAAGTTGGAATTATCGATGTGTTGATGACGATGAGGCGTATGAAATCCTATCGATGTGTCGAGGACCGTTGAGGCGTATCAACCGTCTGTGATTTGAGAACCATTTTAAAAGTTGGAATTATCGATGTGTTGATGACGATGAGGCGTATGAACTCCTATCGATGTGTCGAGAACCGTTGAGGCGTATCAACCGTCTGTGATTTGAGAACCATTTTAAAAGTTGGAATTATCGATGTGTTGAAGACGATGAGGCGTATGAACTCCTATCGATGTGTCGAGGACCGTTGAGGCGTATCAACCGTCTGTGATTTGAGAACCATTTTAAAAGTTGGAATTATCAATGTGTTGATGGCGATGAGGCGTATGAACTCCTATCGATGTGTCGAGGACCGTTGAGGCGTATCAACCGTCTGTGATTTGAGAACCATTTTAAAAGTTGGAATTATCGATGTGTTGAAGACGATGAGGCGTATGAACTCCTATCGATGTGTCGAGGACCGTTGAGGCGTATCAACCGTCTGTGATTTGAGAACCATTTTAAAAGTTGGAATTAACGATGTGTTGATGACGATGAGGCGTATGAACTCCTATCGATGTGTCGAGGACCGTTGAGGCGTATCAACCGTCTGTGATTTGAGAACCATTTTAAAAGTTGGAATTATCGATGTGTTGAAGACGATGAGGCGTATGAACTCCTATCGATGTGTCGAGGACCGTTGAGGCGTATCAACCGTCTGTGATTTAAGAACCATTTTAAAAGTTGGAATTATCGATGTGTTGATGGCGATGAGGCGTATGAACTCCTATCGATGTGTCGAGGACCGTTGAGGCGTATCAACCGTCTGTGATTTGAGAACCATTTTAAAAGTTGGAATTATCGATGTGTTGATGACGATGAGGCGTATGAACTCCTATCGATGTGTCGAGGACCGTTGAGGCGTATCAACCGTCTGTGATTTAAGAACCATTTTAAAAGTTGGAATTATCGATGTGTTGATGGCGATGAGGCGTATGAACTCCTATCGATGTGTCGAGGACCGTTGAGGCGTATAAACCGTCTGTGATTTGAGAACCATTTTAAAAGTTGGAATTATCGATGTGTTGATGACGATGAGGCGTATGAACTCCTATCGATGTGTCGAGGACCGTTGAGGCGTATCAACCGTCTGTGATTTGATAACCATTTTAAAAGTTAGAATTATCGATGTGTTGAAGACGATGAGGCGTATGAACTCTTATCGATGTGTCGAGGACCGTTGAGGCGTATCAACCGTCTGTGATTTGAGAACCATTTTAAAAGTTGGAATTATCGATGTGTTGATGGCGATGAGGCGTATGAACTCCTATCGATGTGTCGAGGACCGTTGATGCGTATCAACCGTCTGTGATTTGAGAACCATTTTAAAAGTTGGAATTATCGATGTGTTGATGACGATGAGGCGTATGAACTCCTATCGATGTGTCGAGGACCGTTGAGGCGTATCAACTGTCTGTGATTTGAGAACCATTTTAAAAGTTGGAATTATCAATGTGTTGATGGCGATGAGGCGTATGAACTCCTATCGATGTGTCGAAGACCGTTGAGGGGTATCATGGCATCTGCTGAAATCTACTCCTTAGCTTGTCTTTTGATAGGGCCTTGCACGTCTTCAAATGTTGATGTTAATGTTTCTAGTTTTTCCCACGTTTCCTCTATCATCTCCTCTTCTATTAGCTCTTGTAGAGCCTGAAACCTATTGGAAGTATGGAGTTTAAATTCATTGATTTTAGAGGTGGCCTTAAGCAGGCCTGTGTTGTATATGTATTTCCTTTTCTTTTCCAACATGTTTTTCTTCAGTTTGAGTTTTACTTTAGCTACCAGTAGGTGATGGTCTGAAGCAACATCAGCTTCTCTCCTGACACGGACATCTTGAAGCAATCTCCTGAACTTTTTTATGATACATATATGGTCTATCTGGTTTTCCGTAGATATGTCGCTTTATGTATCCTTTTGTGATGAAAGAGACTACCTCCAATTACTAAATCACTTGTGGCACACAAGTCAGCATAGATAGATAGATATATGACGTCATTGATTCTGGAGTAAACATTAAATTAAAAAGCTAATTTTGTCTAATCTTAAAAGTGGTTTGCGAGAAGAGTTCCTTTCATACAATTCTACGGGTAGGGGCGAAGCCCATCCCCCGCGTAAGAACGTCTAAGCCGCCCCTCCCCACCAAACTGAAATGTCGTCATCGATACTCTATAATAAAATTACAGCCTAATTCATGTGTCCAATCTAAAAATGTTTGCTTGCAGAGTTTCTTTCATGGATCTCTTCGGGTAGGGGCGAAGCCCATTTCCCCCCCCCCCCCCCCCCCCCCCCGCGCGATAGAACGTCTAATCCCTCCGCCTAAAAAAAAAACGAAATATAATTGATATAGAAAATATATTTTACCTTTACCAGTGTCGTCCTCCCTCCGCCCCTGATAATTTTATTCGCCTCTGCAAAAATTCAAGTGCCCACCCCAGTTAAATATCTGAAAGAAACACTGTCTGCGAGAGTAAGGTTTATCGGCCAAAAGTAGGAAACGATGTAACGAGTCTGTTTGATCTACAAATACAAAATCTCTTCCGGTAGGGGCGAAGCCCCTCCCAGGCTCTACCTTTAGTTTGTATGATCAACAAATGCTACCAGTGTTTCTTTCAGACTTTTTCCTCACCGGAGAGGGGTGGGGGTGCTTGAAATTTTCTGGGGCGGGGTGGAATTTTCCGCGAGGGGACGGACTGGAAAAAGTATATAATTATATATTGTTGAATGGGACGGTAGGGGTGCTTTGATGCGTGTGGGGGGGGGGGGCTGTGCGGAGCCCCTTCCTCCCAAATAGTTGCCTGAAAGAAACTCTAAATGAGACTTTTGTCATGATTTAGATTAGGTGCATAGTTTAGAGCAGGGGTCTCCAAACTACGGCCCGCGGGCCAGATGCGGCCCGCTAGGTCCTCTCATCCGGCCCGCGGAGATCTTTTTGTCCACGGAAAAAACGTTTGTTGGTGATGGCTGAGGAACTTTGCCCAGAAAAATCAAAGACATGCCTGGAAGAAATTGGCCCTCGGACTGAAAGACCCCCTGGTTTAGAGGTATGGCTACGACTATATTAAATATATTTAGTATATTTAGTATAAATGCGCGATAACTACGTGTAGATCAAGCTTAAATGTGATAAAAATGATGATTCTGAATAAAAATCCGTTTTCAATGTCATTTTTCGTTTCCGGTTAAATTGAATTAAGGTGGTGATTTTGGTTTTGGTTTTAGTTTAGAGAAAAGAGACAGCACTATCAACCTAGCGCCCGTTGTATCCTTCCTCAACGGACCAATTTTCTCGTTTGCCGCGTTTACACTTACGACATGTATTATACTGTATATTAGACTTGACCTACTAAAGTGTATAATAAACATGTTACGAGTATATGGAACATCTTCTGAGTCGCTGGGCACAAAACCACGCGAAAACTTATGACACGTTCTGAATTTTAAGATGAGTGCGCATGCGTCGAAAAGTAATAAGTGCATCCTAGGTCTCGGCTGATTGCAAAATTAATATAGGCTATACTGATCTTGAGTTTTTGAGCCCGCGATTTCATTATTTATAACTTCTCTAGGCCCTACTAAAAATTACATTTTAATAACTTATTGTTTCTTTAATTAAATCCCAAACACGTTTTAATTTTTAAAAATGTAATGTCCAAGGCGACACAGGAATCCAGTGGCGTTTCACCAAAAGGCTGGAAGATCTTGATTTTGCCGATGACATCTGCCTACTATCTCACAAGCATCAACACACACAAGCCAAACTAAATCAGCTATCTGAAGAAGCTCTAAAGTTGGACTAAATAATCAATAAAAATAAAACAGAGGTCATCAGAATCAATAACATTCAGGACCTGCCCATACATCTAAATGGAGAAGATCAACGAGAGACAAACACATTCACATATGTGGGGAGCATGATCAATAAGGACGGGGGAGCAGACGAGGACATAAAAGGCCGTATCAACAAGGCTAAGATGTGCCTTCAACTCACTGCGCCCAATGTGGAGGTGCACGGCCCTGTCATTCCGGAGCAAAATGGGGATTTTCAACACAAATGTCAAGGCAGTGCTGCTCTATGGCTCGGAGACAAATACTGATAGGCTACAGGCATTTGTAAACAAATGCTTACGACATATACTTAAAATAAGATGGCCAGACAAAATATCAAACAAAGACCTGTGGCAAATTTTAAAGCAACAGCCAATAGAGAAAGATATCAAGGCCGGTAAAAAAAGAAAAAGGAAGAGAAAAAGAAAACATCGCAAAACATGCTATGGACTGGAGTCCCCAGGGAAAAAGGAGTGCGGGCCGCCCAAGGAAAACATGGAAAAGAATGGTTGAAGAAGAGGCGAAAACAGCTGGGCTCACATGGGCACAGATTAAGGGAGCAGCCCAAAACCGAGTCCGCTGGAAATGTGTGGTTGCAGCCCTTTGCTCCCCAGGTGCCACAAATGAATGATGATGATCATGATGAATGTCCAAGGCATTACAATTTTGCCTTAAAACCAGTTTAGGGGTCATCCATAAATGACGTCACGCTTTTTTGGACAATCCCCCCCCCCCCCGCGCCCCTCCGTCACACGTCGTCACAAAAAGCCAGACCCCCCCCTAAAATGACGTCACACCTCAGCCTACAACCCCCCTTCCCCCCCCCCCCCCCCACACACACATAAAATTGCTATTTTTTTCTTAAAACATCGATAATTTTCCAAAATCTTGTCAGAACTCTGTCAACAGAGTATTTTTTTTCAATTCCTATTACAATTTATTAAAACCGTTTTCTAACATTGCTTTTTTATAATGCAAAAGTGTGACGTGACACCAGCTGAACCTCCCCTCCTCTCCCTCATCACACACCGTCACAAAATTACGGACCCCCCCCCCTCCCCCCTACGAGTGTGACGTCATTTATGGACGACTCCTTAGGTATTAATTACGAAAAAAATAATTAATTAAAAAATGTAATTTAACCAAATGTATCTCCAATTTTTCCTTGACCAATGTTTTGTTTTAAGTGTATCAACATATTTTCAGTTTCCGTCTGACATGAATAAATCGATAAGCCCACCAGAATGTGCTCGTGGGATCACACATACTCAACTGACTATAGAAAAACAGGCAGATAAAAAAATCATAGGCTAATTGTTTAGGTTTAGATGGGACATACTTAACATAAAGAAACTAAGAGGGGAGGGGTAATGCGTGTCACATACCTGGAAGAAACTCTGGGGGTAATAATATGTGGGTAATGTCTACAACCCGAGCATTAAATTTATAAAAAAACTCCATTTGCTGGCACTCCAATAAAATTTATAAAATCTTGCATGTTCTCTAATTTCTAGATAGAAATCTAATTCATTGTTGAATCGCACTTTCGCAAGCACCGTGGCTACACCATTTGCCTTTTTTTTTAAAAACATAAAGTTGTTTGCCCACTATCTACGTTGTTTTTCTTTTACTTTGATTACTCTTTATTTTAATTGTCTGGGTCTATATATCAGACGCTCCGTGTCAAAGGTCATGCTCGTTTTATAAAATACTCTATAACATGTTCTGTAAGTGTGAACGCTAAAGTATACATGTTCTGTGGAAAAAATTGTTCCAGATAAAAATAACTTTTGGCGGATTTTGTGTTTCAAAAATGTAGAGTATAGCATAGACATGTCGTGACACCGCGGTGTAAGCCTTCGATCTTTTTTATACGTTACCGACATTCATTATTCCTTGTTATTCCATTTCCTACGTTAGACTAGGGCACGGGTTCCCAACCTGGGGGTCGCGACCCCCCTGGGGGTCGCCAAGAGCTTTCTGTGGGGGTCGCCAACTGGTGGTCCTAAACCTAAGTAATGAGAAACAAAACATAAATATTTAGAAGAATATCTGAAGTTCGGCTTTACCAACATCACTGGAATTCAAATAGAGAAGAAGCAAAGCGTAGGCCTACTGTGCAAAGTTGTTCTCAGTCACGAGTTTATAAAATCTTCAAAACTAAAACGTCATTTGAGACGAGTCATTCGGAACACACTAAAAAAGATAACGTGTTCTTTCGGCGGCATGAAGCTAGTTGCAAACGTACGTCGGAGACTTGATCGAACAGGAAGTTTTCACAAAGGAAATACAGCTTTAGCGCAAGCATCAAATAAAGTCGCGATAGAAAATGCCAAGCAAAAAAAAAAAAAAACACACACAATAGAAGAAAATCTCATCAAACGCTGCATGTTGAAGATGGTAAATTTAATTCTTGGGGATTCCAGTGCAGTAAAGATGCAACAAATATCTCTGCCTAATAATACTGCTCAGCGGCTTATAGCCGACGTATCCTTAGATATTAAATAACAAATTTTTAATGAAATCAAGCGTTCACCATTGTTTGCTTTTCAAGTTGATAAATCAACAGACGTGAGTTCGTGTTCGCAGTTGCTGGTCTTTGTCTATATTCATTCAGATGATAGCAAAGAAGAGTTGCTATTTTGTGAAATAGCATGGAGAAAATAATTACATTTTTTTTTTAAACTGGAAGATTAAAACGGCTGTGGGGGTTTGTATGGATGGTGCGCTATCCAGGTTTAGGTCAAAATCGGGCATTCAGAAAACAGAAAAGATTTAGCTCCCTAACTAACCACTGCGTGATTTACCAGTACGCCCTCATCATCAAGACTCCATTGCTAGTAACAGTCGTACTCTATATTTAATCTGGAGCAAAGACATTAATATAGATCACGAGGTTCTGCTTTTCTACACTACAGTACGCTGGCTGTCAAACGAATTGTTGTGAATCGTGTTTTTTGAATTGAAATCTGAAATCAAATTGTTCTTGGAAGTGCAAAGGAAACAAGACCTTTAGGTATTCTTAAAACGACAAAGAGTGGTTGGGGAGAGTATCATACCTAGCAGATATATTCGAACATCAACGTAAGCTTAATCTGAATCTTCAGGGAAAATGAACGAGGATTATTACTTTCCATAATAATCTCGGGGCATTTTTATCAAAGCTGCAAAATTGGCGAAGAAAATAAATCTTGGAAATGTTGTACATTTGAGAAACTCTGCAGTGTGGTAGATGAACCTGATTGTGAGATAATTAAAATTTTGAAAGAAGCGATTTCTGGGCATCTTGAATCTCTTGAAAACGAACTGCGGCGCTATTTCTCTGAGCTGAAAGAAGAAGAATCTGCATTGACGCATTACACATTCTCTACTTCCCTTGATGTTGCCAGCATTCCCGATGAATTACAAGATGAATTCTTTGATTTGCAGAATGATTCCGCCTAAGATGAAAAACTGCTCACACAATTTTGGTGTATTATTCACCATTCATACCCAAACGTAAAATTGATCGACTTTTCGAGAATAGCCTTTCAACACTATTCTCCGATTAAAAACAAAATTAAGAAATAAATTGAATGTTGATAATGACATAGGTTGGCGTTAACAATAACTTAACCGCGAATGATTAGTAAATAGCATGCAATTTTACTCATCGTATCAAAACAGTTATCAAGAGTAGTTCATATTGAAAGTCTTCTTGAAAATCTTATTTTAGTGCTTATTAATTTCCATACTAAATTCGGCTTTTTAATTTTATGGGGGTCGCGGGTCACTTACTTTTTATAAAAGGGGGTCGCCACTCGAAAAAGGTTGGGAACCACTGGACTAGGGGTTTCAGCTCTCTTACACTCGATTGGCCCAAGCGACCAACCGACTTGCATTGTTTTAGAAGCAGAGTTTCTTCCAGAGATCTCTTCGCCCCCCCCCCCCGAACGAGATAGATTTGATATAGTAAAAATACACTTCTACTAGTGTCCGCCCCCCCCCCCCCCCTCCAAAAAATGTAGACAGCCCCCCCCCCCCCCCCGGAGAAAAAAGTCTGGAAGAAAAACTGTTTAGAAGATTGAAGCATCCGATCCCCGATTGACTTTTCTTTTGGGAACACGTTAGCCTAGAATCTTATAACTAGAATAGATCTGGATCTAGATAGACTCTCTATCTGTAGAACTTTGTGTGCATGCTAAATTCTAGATCTATAAGTTTGTGAGTTTCAATATTGGATTGTTTAAAAGATTGTTTGGTTAAAATTTAATAATTTACTAGACTACCCGTCATCCGTTGGATAACTGTGGGTTTCGGGGGTCATCCATAAAAAACATCACGCCTGTCACTCAGAGGCGTAGCGACCCTTCCCTGCGCCCGGGGACAATTTTTTCGATTTGAACCCCCCCCCCGCAAGATTTCGATTTGCACCCCCCCCCCCTCAAGATTTCGATTTGCAACCCCCCCCCCCTTAAACTTTTGATTTGCACCCCCCTCAACCTTTCAATTTATTTTTCCAACCCATTTTGTCACCCCCTAAGGTCGGCGCCCGGGGACATATGTCCCCCCCCCCCTCGCTACGTTTCTGCAGTGTCACTCATCGTCACAAAAAAACAGACCCCACATTCAAAAAGATGATTTTTATCTTTTAAAAACACCGAAAACACCGATTTCGGACTATCCCTTCATATACTGACGTCACAGGTGACTTACTCAACTCTACTTCACCTGCCCAGTGTCCAGCCAAGTCTCAGACAACATGTTTTTATTGTTTAAAAAAACGATTCCAGCCGAGCATGTTTCTGACAACACTATCCCTTCATATACTTAGGACAAATAAACAGATGAACTCTACTTCACCTGCACTGTATCCCGCCAAGTTCAGATAGGCAACTTTATCATTCACATCTAAAAAATAAAATAAACTTAAAATATTTTTTTTATCATTGACGTATTGATCTAGAATCCGTGCCATCCGCATGCAAGCCGATTACTCTAGCAACTTAGCTATTTAACTCATACGTCACAGATGTATTTTTATACTATACTTTAATACTTTGAGTCTCCTTGTGCAACTTGATTTAAGCGCATAGATCTAGATCTAAGTCTAGTCGTAGTAACTTTCAAATTAAATTGTATCTTTAATTAACCAAACAAATATTTATATAAAATAATGAAGGTTTGAAATTATCTAGATCTAGACTCTACGACTCGTTTGCTTAAGTCTTAAGCAGCCGATCCCATACTATTCTCATTTGATTCTGTCGTTGAGACTCTAATTATAGTTATAAACAGTACAAACTAGCTAACGGAATAAAACCATTTCGATTAATTAATTGCTTAAAAAATTAATATAAGAATGATTAAACAATCATTCATTTTACAGAGCTAATAATCATTAATATTATAAATATAATAGATTGACGACAGAAGCCTGTGGTTGTATATAACACATTTAATTGGGTCTAACTACCACGATGGTAACACACAGAGAGGGCGGAGGAAGTACACAAGGGACATCACTCAAGATAACAATATTATAAATATAACTAATACAGAAGAGTGAGTTCCCTTGACCTCACAATTATTTCAATCTATTACATCCCTTTACCCTTAGAACACAATAACACATCTCTCAATAGAACAATTGATAGTATCCTAAAATCACCAATTATATTGTAACATGAACATTATGGTAGATTACATCCTTACAAACAATGCACAATATGCCACAACATAATCAAGATACAAAACAATGATGTCAAAGTCCTTTTGACCTTTAAAATCATAGGTCTAACTTATTTGGGACTTTGATTGTCCTGCTTGACCTTCTCAGTGGCTTCTGACTTGGTGACTCAAGATTCTGACCATCTGGATTCTCTATCTCAGGAGGTCTAGGATTTAAATCATTAACTCCAGAATTTACATTTTCTGACTCCAGACAACTTGGTTCACTCATATCAACAGAACCTGGTTGTGGAACAAACTGAGTTAGTGTGAACTGATCAGATTTGGTGGGATTGACAGATTCACACTTATTATCTGCACAAGTTATTTTTAACTTTATAAGGCACAGGTCCTGTACATTGAACAATTTGACCTGGTATCCATTTTTCCTTTCTCCCATAATTTCTTAGATACACATTCTTATTAACACCAAATTCTCTTTCAATGAATGTTTGTCATGATCTAATGGAACTATTTTTGAATTGGCATCTGAAAGTATTATGCTGTTATTCAGATCCTTGACTGACATAGATTTCTTTGATTGATCAATTTTCTCAGGTAATCTGATAGTGCTTTCCTGGTAACCAAAAATACTGTTTAAAGTAATATCCTGGACAATGTCACTTTGCAACTGTGATCCAGTATTTGAAGTGGGTGTATTAAATGGCAAAAATCCTTTTTCTTTTCTTTTGATGTTACCCTTTTAGTTTCTGTAAGTGCTAATGATGTTAGCAAAGTTGTTTGATGATCACATTCCTTCTTACTAATGTATTCTCTTTAAAACATTTGAAATTGCCATATCACCATAATCATTTATTAAGTTATAAATACTTTGTTTAGGTAACTCTGACTGATAATGGACTACATCTTCTCCATCTTTTATATTATCTTCACAAAGGTTTTTATTTCTTATTTTATATGGCTTTAAGTCATCATTCACAGACTCTTCAGGCCAACCATTCTTACAGTACTCATATACTTTTATTAAGCACTCATCTTTTTGTGTTTCTCTTTTAACATCATTCACATTTATATTGGAGTTATCCATGATAGTGAAGAGAACAAATACATCTTCTGGTACATAGCTCAGGCTTTGGTTTTTTAAAGGTAATCTACTAAGACTATCTGCACTATTCTCAAATCCAGGTTTGTATTTCAATTCATAATTGTATGCAGTTAGTGTGATAGCCCATCTTTGAATTCTTGGTGAGGCATGCTCAGGTAGGGTTTTGTTTTCTCCAAATAAACCTAGCAATGGTTTATGATCTGTAAAGATGGTGAACTTCCTACCAAACAGAAACTTATGAAATTTCTTAACACCAAAAATGATGCCTAAGCCTTCCCTATCTAACTGAGAATAATTTTTCTCAGCCTGGTTCAAAGATCTACTGGCAAAAGCAATGGGTCTGTCACCCTTCTCATCCATGTGGGACAAGACTGCTCCTACACCATCTGGTGAAGCATCACATGTTAATATAAGTCTTTTCCCTGGGTCATAGTGAGTTAGTAAGGTGTCAGCAGACAAAGCCTCTTTTGCTGTATTAAAAGCAGCTTCTTGTTGTTTACTCCAGTGCCAAGTTGCATTTTTCTGTAGCAGCTTGTACAGTGGTGATAGTTTACCAGACAGATTTCCTATGAACTTTGCATAGTAATTTATCAAGCCCAAAAAAGCTCTTAGTTGTTGGGTATTTTCAGGTTTGGGTGCTTCTTTAATGGCTTTTGTTTTCTCAGGTTGAGGTCTGATACCTTGCTTGCTTAATATATATCCAAGAAAACTAATTTCTGTCAACATGAATTGACATTTATCTTTGTTTATCTTTAAACCTTTTTCACCAACAATTTTCAATACTTTATCAAGTGTTTTAAGATGTTCAGTGTCATTCTTACCAGTTATGTACACATTGTCAAAGTACACACAAACATTTGGAATATCCTTAAAAATACTGTCCATGACAGCTTGGAAAATTCCAGGGCTGGATGATATGCCAAAACATAGTCTTTCATATTGGTAGAGTCCTTTATGTGTGTTTATTGTCGTATAGACTTTTGAATCTGGATGCAGTTCTAGTTGAGTGTAAGCATGACTAAAGTCTAATTCAGTGAATTTGTCTCCTCCTGCCAAATTCAAAGAAATTTCCTCAATGTTAGGTATAGGGTACCTATTTAGCTCTATTTGCTTATTCAGTGTAGTTTTATAATCTCCACAAATTCTTATAGAACCATCCTTCTTTAACACTGGCACAATGGGTGTCGCCCAATCGGAATAGTCTACCTTCTTTATAATGCCATTAGATTCCAATCTACTTAGCTCATTTTCAATTTTATTCCTCATTGCATAATGTGGAACTCTAGCTTTGCAGTATCTTGGATTTGTATCCTTAATGCTTAACTTCACTGTTCTATCATTTAGTAATCCTGGATTACTAAAAACACATTTATTTTCAGATATTACTTTATCTAGTGAAGTAAGACTAGATTCTTTTACATTCTTCAATGAACAAATACTCTCCCAATTTAACTTAAGATCACTTAACCAGTTCCTACCTAGTAATGGCGGTCCATTTCCTTCAACCACAAGAAGAGGAAGTTTAACACTTTGACCATTATAACTTACATGAACCATACACTCTCCTATTACCGGAACATTGTCACCAGTGTATGTTGTTAAACACTTGTGACACGGCTGTAGAGGCACTGATCCTCCTGTAACAGCGTCAAACTCTTTCTTTGTGATGACTGTTAGGGATGCTCCAGTGTCAAGTTGGAAGCTGATGCTCTTACCGTTGATATTAACTAGTACATTGATGGGAGCATGACTTATTGATTTCACAGAGAACAGGCTGAAATCCGGCTGCGAATCAGTTTGAGAATTTTCACAGGTAGAGTGGTTCATTGGTTGGGTTAGGTAGTCTTGGTGAGAGTTAACATAGTGCTGCTTTTGGTTGCGGTACTGTCTTGACTGGCTAGATTTAGCAACAGACGAAGACTTTGCAAAGCAGGCCTTGGCAATGTGACCTTGCTTACTGCACTTATAACAAGTTGCAGACTTGAACTTGCACCGATGAGATGCATGGGGACCTTTGCATCGATGACATTTTTGATAATTATTACTAGATTTAGATCTAGGATTTGAACGAGCAGGCTGTTTAGCATAAGTTGGAATGCTCTGATGGGGTTGATGTTTATTGACTAACCTGCTGTTTACTGCATGGATCTCTGAAGGTGCTAAAGATCTCGCCGCATCGGATGACTGCTGGAATGAAGTTGCAAGTTGTATTGCTTTTCTAATGTTAGATCTGACTCGAGCAGCAACTTTCTTTGAATATCAGGTCTGTTTACACCTGTCACAAACTTTTCACATAGTCTGTCAGACAGCGTTTCTCCAAATTCACAGAATCTACTTAAATGACGTAAAGCAGCAACATATTCTGATATTGACTCGTTTGGTTGACGAGTTCTACCGTCAAATCTAGCTCGACATAGAAACTTTGATGGGGTAGGCGCATGGTGGTCTGTTAGCAATTTGCTCAGCTCGTTAAAGCTCTTGGTAGTTAGACTGGCTGGTGCGCATAAATCTTTTAGTAGCCTAAATTGTTGAGGCCCTATGACTGTTAACAAAACAGCTCTCTTTTTGGCTTCTATCGTCACGTTGTTTGCTTCTAGGTAAAAGCTTAACCTCTCTAGGTAATCTTGAATGATTTCATCATTCGCATCAAATTCTTTTATTTGGCCATACAGCGCCATAATTCTAGAAATAATTAGCTAATAAGCTCTAGCAAACCTCTTTTTTGCGTAAGTAGGTGCTCTTTCTAGTGGATGTTTATCCTTCGTCGCCAGTTATAATAGATTGACGACAGAAGCCTGTGGTTGTATATAACACATTTAATTGGGTCTAACTACCACGATGGTAACACACAGAGAGGGCGGAGGAAGTACACAAGGGACATCACTCAAGATAACAATATTATAAATATAACTAATACAGAAGAGTGAGTTCCCTTGACCTCACAATTATTTCAATCTATTACAATAAAAATGTATCTTCTGTCTTAAAAATTGAAAATTAAATTATTTTCGGCAATACAAATTAATACAGTGGGTTGCTGAGTTTAATTGTGATCATAGTTATGATTAGTTTTAGAGATTGTATGATTAATTTATACACAATTTAGAATTACAGAATATTGATTATTCAGTATAGAAAACATTAGGGCAGAGATTACTAAAAAGATATAATATAGTATAGTGGAATATAGAATATATTAGTATATTATTATAGAATCTAGGCTATACAGCAAGAAATACATAATAAGATTGCAAAATACAAAAAAATACATAATATAAAGGCCCATTTTTTAATCGAATTTAAGACGCACGGGGTCATCCATAAATGACGTCACACTCGTAGGGGGGAGGGGGGTCCGTAAATTTGTGACGATGTGTGATGAGGGGGAGGGGGGTTCAGATGTTGCGACGTCACACTTTTGCATTATAGAAAAAGCAATGTTAGAAAACGAATTTTAGACGTTATTTCGCGTTTTAAATAACTGTTTTAATACATTGTGATAGTTTAGACAAGATTTTAGAAAAATATCGATGTTTTAAAAAAAATTCAACTGCAATTTTGAGGGGGGGTTGTAGGTTGAGGTGTGACGTCATTTTAGGGTGGGGGTCTGGCTTTTTGTGAAGACGTGTGACGGAGGGGAGGGGGGGGGGGGTAAAAAAAAATCTTTTTAAAAAGCGTGACGTCATTTATGGATGACCCCCCACTTGCAGAATACGTAATAACTACTTTTATCGAATTTATATAGAGAACGTACTATATAATCTTGAGAACATGATTATGTAGTGGCGTAGGTACAAGGTGTGCCAGTGGGCTATAATCCCCATATATATATATATATATATATATATATATATATATATATATATATATATATATATAATCGATACAATAGGCATGTCTCTGATCTCTTTTTAACTTATCACTACTGTACTTAAGTAGTACCCCTAACCAGAGGCGTCACAAGTTGGGTGCGGGGCTGCGGACTGCGCAAGGTGGCAAAATTTCGGGGGGTGACACCATGGCGAAAAATTGCTAAATATATAGAAGAAGTATGCATTTTGCCAGTTCAATAAATGACTAATGAGAGTTATCTGTACTAATAACTGACTACAGATACAAATCTACTATTAACTGTGCTCGTTTAAAAACTATCACCCAAGGGGTGGTGGGATGGGGGGGGGGGGGGGGGTGAGGGTGATGGAAGATGACACGAACTGCAAAATTTACAGGTGAATGCATGCTTGATGAGTATTTGGATAACAGATTTGCCAAGAGACGACCGGAGAGGGCCTAATACCAAAATCTAATAATTTACGATGAAAACGATGCTTTTTCCACATGAATTAGTAGGTGGATTATGTGCACAAATTGACGCCATTAGGCGAAATGGGAAGTCACCAAATGCAGCTATATATATATATATATATATATATATATATATATATATATATATATATATATATATATATATATATATATATATATATATATATATATATGCATATGTAGAATTATGTATATTTCTCTCTTTGTATATATATATATATATATGAAATTTTGCTTGTTTGTTTGTGGGTTTGCTTTTGTCCTTTATGCAGCACTACACCTTTCGTCCTATCGCCATGCAACTTAAGTTAAGAATACCACTGGAGATACTTCACAAGGACGGTGTTCCTGCATGGCGCGATTCGATTCTTCTCTATATAATATGGTATATAAGTAAAAGTAGATTGCGGTTTAATCCCTTTCATCCGCTCGCCATAAAACTTCAGGGGAGGTTACAGCAAAACATCTTTTTTAAAATTTTATTTGACAAGGGCGGCGCTCCTGGAGGGTGCAATTTTTCTCTACACGGTTTGTAAAAAAAACGGGTGCTATTTGACATCGTTCATCTGAGTGCCGTTAAACTTTGGAGGGTTAATGAAAATACTCCCGAGAAGGTTTCTGCGAAAACAAAAATTAAAATTTATTATGAGCGTTTCCCGGAGGGTGCGATTTTTGTTAATACACGGCCTGGTGCCCATAATTCCAGCGCGGCGATACTAGAACTTGAGCGTACTGCATGGCGGGGAAGGGGCTTCCAGACGAACACTATGAGTTTTAAAGAGCGCCCTACTTTAGGGAAACTTTTGTCTACTGCATTTAATGACAAAAGGAAAAAAGTGTCGTCGTTAGTCGCCCGGGAACAGAATACGATTGGCATCCTGCACAGGGATGAAACTACACCGCTGGCGTATTCCAGCGCCCCTGTGTGGGTCCCTCATAAACACTATTGCGCCTACGTTCGTAACGGAGTGCTATACATTCTGGATACGATGGGCTACTGCGATAGAATTTGCGCCTCAACAACTATGATGAAAGCAATATAACACCGGCTTTGTTTACATTTAAATTGTTCAGATTTAGAAATCAAGGTCAAGCGTAAAAAAATACGTGTTTGCTAATGTATTTATGGAATCCTCTTAAAATATTGAATCAGTCTGTCTTCTGAGACCGCAGTAACACGCGAGGCGGGTACGCTGGTTTAATATTATAATAGATTGACGACAGAAGCCTGTGGTTGTATATAACAGCCTTTATTATGTACAGACGCCATGGTGCAAGGAGAGAGAGGAAGTGCAAGTGGCCAGAGGCCACTATATATAGATAACAACATGTAAGGGGACATCACTCAAGATAACAATATAAATATAATACTAATACAGAGAGTGAGTTCCCTTGACCTCACAATTATTTCAATCTATTACATCCCTTTACCCTTAGAACACAATAACACATCTCTCAATAGAACAATTGATAGTATCCTAAAATCACCAATTATATTGTAACATGAACACTATGGTAGATTACATCCTTACAAACAATGCACAATATGCTACAACATAATCAAAATACAAAACAATAATGTCAAAGTCCTTTTGACCTTTAGAATCATGGGTCTAACTTATTTGGGACCTTGATTGTCCTGCTTGACCTTCTCAGTGGCTTTTGATTTGGTGACTCAATATTCTGACCATCTGGATTCTCTATCTCAGGAGGTCTAGGATTTAAATCATTAACTCCAGAATTTACATTTTCTGACTCCAGACAACTTGGTTCACTCATATCAACAGAACTTGGTTGTGGAACAAACTGAGTTGGTGTGAACTGTTCAGATTTGGTGGGATTGACAGATTCACACTTATTATCTGCACAAGTTATTTTTAACTTTATAAGACACAGGTCCTGTACATTGAACAATTTGACCTGGTATCCATTTTTCCTTTCTCCCATAATTTCTTAGATACACATTCTCATTAACACCAAATTCTCTTTCAATGAATGTTTGTCATGATTTAATGGAACTATTTTTGAATTGGCATCTGAAAGTATTATGCTGTTATTCAGATCCTTAATTGACATAGATTTCTTTGATTGATCAATTTTCTCAGGTAATCTGATAGTGCTTTCCTGGTAACCAAAAATACTGTTTAAAATAATATTCTGGACCATATCACTTTGCAACTGTGATCCAGTACTTGAAGTGGGTGTATTAAATGGCAAAAATCTTTTTCTTCTTTTGATGTTACCCTTTTAGTTTCTGTAAGTGCTAATGATGTTAGCAAAGTTGTTTGATGATCACATTCCTTCTTACTAATGTATTTTCTTTAAAACATTTGAAATTGCCATATCACCATAATCATTTATTAAGTTACAAATACTTTGTTTAGGCAACTCTGACTGATAATGGACTGCATCTTCTCCATCTTTTATATTATCTTCACAAAGGTTTTTATTTCTTATTTTATATGGCTTTAAGTCATCATTCACAGACTCTTCAGGCCAACCATTCTTACAGTACTCATATACTTTTATTAAGCACTCATCTTTTTGTGTTTCTCTTTTAATATCATTCACATTTATATTGGAGTTATCCATGATAGTGAAGAGAACAAATACATCTTCTGGTACATAGCTCAGGCTTTGGTTTTTTAAAGGTAATCTACTAAGACTATCTGCACTATTCTCAGATCCAGGTTTGTATTTCAATTCATAATTGTATGCAGTTAGTGTGATAGCCCATCTTTGAATTCTTGGTGAGGCATGCTCAGGTAGGGTTTTGTTTTCTCCAAATAAACCTAGCAATGGTTTATGATCTGTAAAGATGGTGAATTTCCTACCAAACAGAAACTTATGAAATTTCTTAACACCAAAAATGATGCCTAAGCCTTCCCTATCTAACTGAGAATAATTTTTCTCAGCCTGGTTCAAAGATCTACTGGCAAAAGCAATGGGTCTGTCACCCTTCTCATCCATGTGGGACAAGACTGCTCCTACACCATCTGGTGAAGCATCACATGTCAATACAAGTCTTTTCCCTGGGTCATAGTGAGTTAGTAAGGTGTCAGAAGACAAAGCCTCTTTTGCTGTATTAAAAGCAGTATCTTGTTGTTTACCCCAGTGCCAAGTTGCATTTTTCTGTAGCAGCTTGTACAGTGGTGATAGTTTACCAGACAGATTTCCTATGAACTTTGTATAGTAATTTATCAAGCCCAAAAAAGCTCTTAGTTGTTGGGTATTTTCAGGTTTGGGTGCTTCTTTAATGGCTTTTGTTTTCTCAGGTTGAGGTCTGATACCTTGCTTGCTTAATATATAACCAAGAAAACTAATTTCTGTCAGCATGAATTGACATTTATCTTTGTTTATCTTTAAACCTTTTTCACCAACAATTTTTAATACTTTATCAAGTGTTTTAAGATGTTCAGTGTCATTCTTACCAGTTATGTACACATTGTCAAAGTACACACAAACATTTGGAATGTCCTTAAAAATACTGTCCATGACAGCTTGGAAAATTCCAGGGCTAGATGATATGCCAAAACATAGTCTTTCATATTGGTAGAGTCCTTTATGTGTGTTTATTGTCGTATAGACTTTTGAATCTGGATGCAGTTCTAGTTGAGTGTAAGCATGACTAAAGTCTAATTCAGTGAATTTGTCTCCTCCTGCCAAATTCAAAGAAATTTCCTCAATGTTAGGTATAGGGTACCTATTTAGCTCTATTTGCTTATTCAGTGTAGTTTTGTAGTCTCCACAAATTCTTATAGAACCATCCTTCTTTAACACTGGCACAATGGGTGTCGCCCAATCGGAATAGTCTACCTTCTTTATGATGCCATTAGATTCCAATCTACTTAGCTCATTTTCAATTTTATTCCTCATTGCATAAGGTGGAACTCTAGCTTTGCAGTATCTTGGATTTGTGTCTTTAATGCTTAACTTCACTGTTCTATCATTTAGTAATCCATGATTACCAAAAACACATTTATTTTCAGATATTACTTTATCTAGTGAAGTAAGACTAGATTCTTTTACATTCTTCAATGAACAAATACTCTCCCAATTTAACTTAAGATCACTTAACCAGTTCCTACCTAGTAATGGCGGTCCATTTCCTTCAACCACAAGAAGAGGAAGTTTAACACTTTGACCATTATAACTTACATGAACCATACACTCTCCTATTACCGGAACATTGTCACCAGTGTATGTTGTTAGACACTTGTGACATGGCTGTAGAGGCACTGATCCTCCTATGACAGCGTCAAAATCTTTCTTTGTTATGACTGTTAGAGATGCTCCAGTGTCAAGTTGGAAGCTGATGCTCTTACCGTTGATATTAACTTGTACATTGATGGGAGCATGACTCATTGATTTCACAGAGAACAGGCTGAAATCCGGCTGCAAATCAATTTGAGCATTTTCACAGGTAGAGTGGTTCATTGGTTGGGTTAGGTAGTCTTGGTGAGAGTTAACATAGTGCTGCTTTTGGTTGCGGTACTGTCTTGACTGGCTAGATTTAGCAACAGACGAAGACCTTGCGAAGCAGGCCTTGGCAATGTGACCTTGCTTACCGCACTTATAACAAGTTGCTAACTTGAACTTGCACCGATGAGATGCATGGGGACCCTTGCATCGATAACATTTTTGATAATTATTACTAGATTTAGATCTAGGATTTGAACGAGCAGGCTGTTTAGCATAAGTTGGAATGCTCTGATGGGGTTGATGTTTATTGACTAACCTGCTGTTTACTGCATGGATCCCTGAAGGCGTTAGAGATTTCGCCGCATCTGATGACTGCTGGATTGAAGTTGCAAGTTGTATTGCTTTTTCTAATGTTAGATCTGACTCGAGCAGCAACTTTCTTTGAATATCAGGGCTGTTTACACCTGTCACAAACTTTTCACATAATCTGTCAGACAGCGTGTCTCCGAATTCACAAAATCTACTTAAATGACGTAAAGCAGCAACATATTTTGATATTGACTCGTTTGGTTGACGAGTCCTACTGTCAAATCTAGCTCGACATAGAAACTTTGATGGGGTGGGCGCATGGTGGTCTGTTAGCAATTTGCTCAGCTCGTTAAAGCTCTTGGTAGTTAGACTGGCTGGTGCGCATAAGTCTTTTAGTAGCCTAAATTGTTGAGGCCCTATGACTGTTAACAAAACAGCTCTCTTTTTGGCTTCTATCGTCACGTCGTTAGCTTCTAGGTAAAAGCTTAACCTCTCTAGGTAGTCTTGAATGATTTCATCATTCGCATCAAATTCTTTTATTTGGCCATACAGCGCCATAATTCTAGAAATAATTAGCTAATAAGCTCTAGCAAACCTCTTTTTTGCGTAAGTAGGTGCTCTTTCTAGTAGATGTTTATCCTTCGTCGCCAGTTATAATAGATTGACGACAGAAGCCTGTGGTTGTATATAACAGCCTTTATTATGTACAGACGCCATGGTGCAAGGAGAGAGAGGAAGTGCAAGTGGCCAGAGGCCACTATATATAGATAACAACATGTAAGGGGACATCACTCAAGATAACAATATAAATATAATACTAATACAGAGAGTGAGTTCCCTTGACCTCACAATTATTTCAATCTATTACAAATATAAAATATAAAACACATTGTAAATACCTTTTTTATACCTAAAGAAAATATGTAACATGTTTTCCTGAAATTTTGCACTGTTTTAAGTAACTTAACTTCGTGATCCTCCATTAACGTCAATTCTCTCCTTTAGTATTAAAAGGGATTCAGGCTTTTTTTTTTTATTTTACGTGAAGGTGTGATCAGAAAGTCTGACGACACATTTTTGCTTTCATCCGTTATTTCGGGCTTTAAAATATTGCTTTTGGTATTAATTCATTGATTAACCCAATGCTAATTATCGAGGTCAGTACATATTATAGAAAAGAATCTATCAAACAAAAAATGCAGTTTCTGGGGGAGGGCGGATGGGGTTATGTGTTGAGGTGTGGTGTTTTTAAAGAGGGAGGGGGGGGGGGGGTGGGAAGATCTGGCTTTTTGTGAGAAGGGGGGTTGGGTGCAAAATCGTCTGAAGAGTGAGTCGTCGTTAATGAGTGACCGCTGACGTCACCATCATTGTGGGCGGTGGCTTTATGTGACGATTTGTAACGATGGGAAAGAGGGTTGAGTTAATGGCGTAGCGTTTATTTTGCATTTTTTAAGGATACAAATAATAAAAACATTGCTTATTTTCTTTTACATGTAGTGTGACGACATTGTGTTAATCAAATGTATTAAATAGTAGGACTTACAGATTATTAGTTCCCCCCCCCCCCCTACAATACCCACCCCGGAGTAATTACCCCCAGTCAATTACCCCCCGCCCTTGAGGAAATCCTCCCTCCCCCCCCCCCCCCCCCCCCCCCCCCCCACAGCTTTTAAAGTACAGCTAGGGTTAGGGTTAGAGTCAGAGTTATGGTTTAGGTTAGGGCTAGGGTTAGGGTAGCGTTAGGGCTATGGTTAGGGTTATGGCTACGGTTATGGTTTGGTCTATGATTAGGGTTAGCGCTAGGGTTAGAGTTATGGTTAGGGTTTGGGCTAGGGTTAGCGTTATAGCTAGGGTTAGGGTGAGGGCTAGGGCTAGAGTCAGCGTTAGGGCTAGAATTAGGGCTAGAGTTAGGGTCAGGGTTTGGGCTAGGGTAAGGGTTAGCGTTAAGGCTAAGGTTAGGGTTAGCGTTAGGGACGTTAATGTTATGGTTATGGCTAGGGTTAGATTTAGGGTTAGGATTAGAGTTAGTGTTATGGTCAAGGTTAGGCTAAAACCTATGGCTAGAGTTGTTTTTGGTCTTGTGTTAAGTTTTAGGCTGAGATGAATGTTTAGGGCTTGGTCATTTTTTATCGGTTAGGATTAAGGAAATATATAGGTGTAGAGTTTGAGTTAGGATCATAACTTGAGGCCGAGGGGGGTAATTCTCCGGGGGGGGGGGGGGGGGGGGGGGGTTATTGACAAGGGGGCGGGTAAATACGGGAGGGGTGGCGGTAATGTCCTGTAGCCAGGTCCACTATAAGAAAGCCAAGATTCCAAACTTTGTAGCCTTTTGTAGGTAATTGAAGCTCATGCAAGTTCTTGATAGCAACATCAAAGACAAGAGAAATAAGAAGAGCCATCGTTCTCGGCTTATTTAACAGGGAGGATAGAGCTTTTACCAACTTCTTGGAAGTCTTAGTCTAAATCAATCCATGATTATGTCTTTAAGACAATAAACCTTAACTTTGCATGAGATAACAATATCGTTGTCCTTCATTCGGTCAAAATCAACATTATGGCTTCACTGAACTTTGTCATTTAAGTGCATGTGTAGTTTGAAATGTGTGTCGGTTAAAATTGTACAGTTGATACCCAATATATCCAGCCTTTTTCTTCTTCGTTCAGCTGCTTTTCTTTCTGGATTTCTTTTCTTATCCTTTTTAAATCCAAGAACAAGTGTTGTATTCCCAAGATGGGTTGCTATCCCCAACTATATTATATGGCCAGTGTAGCAATTAGTAACATGAAAGTTGATTTGAATTCCATACTTCTCTAGTGTGAAGGTGTTTATTATTAATATTATCCTGTTTGTTTGATACTTTTCTTTAACTTAATAATATTAACCATAGGCACTTTTTGCCTGGAGTACAAACTGGACCCCAGTATTCTCTGGTAAACAATTAAGTTCTTGTCCAAATATGTGCTCAGCTAAGAGAAACAGCATTCCTAGATTGTTTTATTTTTAGTTTTTTGTTGTTGTTTTTTACAGAGCTTCAACTGTTTTAATGTCAAATGGTGCTAGGAATACTATACATACAACACTTTTCAACTTAACATCTTTTGTACACAGTGTAAGAAAACCAAATACATCAAATTTTGAGAAATAATTTATTTATCAAACCTAACAATTGCATATAAAGCCAAAAATGTATATATCAAGATTATTGCAATTATGGGCATTTGCAGATTCTTGTTTAACAATGGTAGATGGAAGTATTAGTTGCCTTTTACATCACTTTTCACTTCCTGAAATAAGACAAAATGATTTTCTTAAAAATTCATCTGAAATAATGACATCAGCAAAAAAAAAAAACCAAACATCTTTAGTTTAATAAATCAAAACAAAACAAGAAAAAAGTGATTGAATGAAATGAATCATGGCATAGATATCTATAAAATTGTAAGTTCTTGTAAGTGAAACATGAGCTAGAGAAATAAACTATTAGGCCTAATTTAAATAATGTAATTCCTTTCTCCCAAAAGACTACATGTATCCTTAAAAAAAGAGAGCCTTAAAATGTATCAATATTTACCTTGTGTATAAATTCTTCTGTACATCTACTGTATCAGCTTGACGCTCATTAAGTATGCCTAGTTCCTGTTGAGCAGTTAAGACAAATTAAGTAAATAATTCTAATGACATGGTCTTACTAGGTAAAATGTTTTTTTTTAAATACAATATTTATACAAATAAAAATCTATCTCAATCAACAAGTTCAAAATAAACCAAAGTAAACTTGTGATAACTTACCTGATTCAAGTTTGAGAGGATTCACCCAGTTCTGACCACTGAAGCAGATTAGATGCTTTTATTATAATACTTGTGGTATACTGATTGCAATTTAGTTTTAGTCCTGGAGATCTATCATAATCTATGTTGTAGGCACAGACTGTTCAACATGGATAGTAATATTATAGAAGTAAATTATATCTAGTATAATATAAATATTTTAAAATATAAATGACACTAAATTATATTTATTATCATAGGAAATAAAAGTGGTACAATTAAGTAATTAAGTTATAAAAAAACAAATTATAAAATTTAAAGCAGCTTATTAATAATTGTCATACCATTTCATGCTTTTATGTCAAATGTATGAGGTAACAGAAAAAGAACATCTTGTGTCATTTAGTATGTTGTAGTCTTATTACTGGTAGAAATCTGATCTTCATTTTTTTGAATGAACCTGTATAAGAGAAATTACAACATGGATAAACACAATGAATTTCATATCTAATCCTCAAGTAGTTATGAACCCAATCCTAACCTTACTTTTTTAAAACCAATTTCTAAATATCTTTTTGGAACAAATTTATGTTAATATTTTAATGTTCAGATTATTAATAGTTATCAAAACTATCTCCAGTTGAAATTCAAGATACCTTTATAAAAAGTTATTTTGACTTTAACTGTGTGTAGTTGTTATATTTAGGCTATTTGTTTATATTATTTATATTAATATTTCATGCCTTGTTTTAAAAAGACCTAATCTAATTTTGATTTTATGGTACAATCTGATAAAAAATAAGAAGCTGCTACATCTGAAAATCATTACAAACTATAACTAAGGTCAATGCACAGACTTCCAAATTAATGATAAGTAGGCCTGTATAGATACTAGATCTATATATAATTACTAGCCCAATAATATTACTCTACGACCTATGTTTAGGACTTAAGGGATCAGACCTAATTCCCCTAATTAGTTCTAATTAGGCTATTAAATAATTAATAGATCTAACAGTATTGGATAATTACAAGTATGGACCTTAGCGTTAGCGGGCATAGAGAGCTGAATACTTAACTAAACATAACTTTAAAAAATTATGGTAAGCTAAGTGAGTTGAACTATTTTATTTAGTAATATTTAGATAGGCCTAGCATAAATATACTCTAAAGTAATAGCCGCAGAGTAGCGTATAGCATAAAATTTTTTAATTAAATCTATAAGCAACATTAAGCCTCTGCCTTGTTGCCTAATTAAAAACTAAAGCCTAATAACTTTGTAATAAGCCTTTCCTAATAATTTAAAATTAGGCCTTTGGCCTAATTTAAATAATTTAGCCTATAGGCCTATAATATATAAATAGGCTAAACTACTTGTAAGACCTAATAGATTAATGACTAAGAGAGTGCGGCCTCTATCCGATATTATATAATACGAGCCGGCCCGCGGCATAACATACGCCGCTATTTAGTTGTTTCTAATTTTCAATAATTCATAATTTGTGAATTCGACAGTACCAACGCTGACACTGAAAATATTTCTTTAAAACACTATAAGTAGCTCGTTAAGGACCATAACCCCCCCCCCACCCCTTCCTTCCCTCCCCCCCCCCCTCCTCCCCCCCCCCCCCCTACGTTTAAAATCGTTGGCTCTGCTTGTAAACATTTAGAGTGAACACAGCTCACTAAAACCATGTAGGGGTGGGGAGGTAGGGAGAGCGTTTGCAGCTTGTTTTCTAACGGCTCGAAGAAGAGAATTATATATATAGATAGATATGCTCAATCGATATCAAATTATCATAATAACTTACAATGATTACATTAATTTACATAAGGCCATAACATCGTAACTCTAATAACTCATACACTTTCTACTAATAAAATAGGCTTGGTCTAGTTTTAACTTAGGCCAAATTAGTAATTATAATTAAGTAGGCCATTTTTATGACTTTAGAATATTTTTAGTAGATGGCCGAGCCTTCAATTTAAATCGAAGTGACTACGCGTCTCGCTAAGCGTGGACCCTAAAAAATAGACTACGCGTCTCGCAGGTTTGATTTGCCATCTTATAATTGTGAACGTACTGGTAAGATTTTCATAAATAAACATATGTAAAGAAATCAGTTTTGAAGCTGACGTTTATCGTCTCTTAAATGCGTGGCTCGAACTTATATCTGTTTAATTTTTTACTTTTCAAACAAAAAGCCTTGACAGAAACAAGCAACGTTTTTATGATAATACGACATTGGTAAGCAGCTTAAAAATGCCATATATATCGCTATAAATATTAATTCGCGTTGAGAAGAAAAAAAAAACGCCTCACGTACATGTTTTAAACACCAATGTAAAAATATAATTATAAGGCCCCGCGCGGATGGTTGGCCCTAGGCCCCGCGTACCCTTAACGCCGGCTCTGACTATATCTAGACTCTTAGGTGTTGAAATAATATAAATACACTTAAACTCTAGACCTATGTCAACATTAAATTGTTACCACGAAAAAAAAAAATCGTTTTTTTTTAGATCGCGTGCCACCTAGGGTAAAGATTAAGCGTAACGCGGAGCGAACTGCGCAAAGGCGGCCTTACGCGTAACGCGGAGCGAACCGCGCAAATGCGGCCAATTTAAATACTAAAGTAGATTTAGCCTACTAGGCCTATTGTAGGTCTAATTAATAATTTATTTTTTTATTTAGAATTTCAGATCTCCTATTTATTATAATTGAGTCCCAATACATATATGTACATAGGCCTAAATAAATTATTTTTATTTTATTGAACCCTTAATGTATAAAATGTGATCTGTTTTTTTTTTAAATAAAAATAAGCCGATACAATACACGAATGACATTCTTGTTCATTGCTCATGATTCTCAGACTGAACTAATATCTAGTACTACTTTAGGTCTATTTAATTATTTATATTAGTAGGCTGAACAAAATCTAACAGCAATAATTTATTACTATATTGGCCAATATTATAGGCCTATTATTTTATAATTATTTTATGTTTTCTTTCAATACATAGTAGATCCAGTGGTATGTCAACATACGAGATTTTTAAAAATACGAGCAGGTGAGCGAGTAACATTTTGCTTTGAGTTACAAGCAAAATTTGAGATACCATATTCTGTGACTTCCACAGTTCCATGGAAAAGAAATACCTCAAAAAGATGCAAATGATTATTCATCGCAGCTATTTAATTTTATAATATGCGTCTTACTCATATTTGCACTATTATGAAAGGGAGAAAGAAATAAACTTCCTAAACAAGTTTTATTTTAAGCTACCAGCACATGAAAGTGACTTAAATAAAGCATGGCGAAAAAGAAGAGAAAAGCTGTCACGAAAGTTAGGTCTTTTAAGCGAACGTAATAATTTTATTTAGTATTTTTGGGCCTTAAGTCGTAAGTGCAACAATGCTCAGTGAATTTTAGCCATGTTCCATTAATTAAGTTTAAGAAATGTGTAGCTTTGTTAATTTTATACCTAAGCTTGAAGAGTTAAAACTCCATTTTCTTTATAGTTATTTAAATAGTAGTCTATAATTTATTTTCTACTTTTTAGTGCATTATTACATAAAAGCTTGTTATTAAAACGTTTTTTTATGAATTTTTTTTTATAGTTCCAGCTACCTTTTAAAAATGTTCACCACGAGCCATTTTGGCAGGTTTTCACGTTATAAAAACATGCTATAGGTGGCAAGTCTAAATATGCCAGAAAAGCATTTTCAAAAATTGCTTTTGAGAATGAAGGCTAAATTTAAAGTTGGTGTCATTCAAAATAATATAACTTTTTAAATATTGATTTCAATATCACAAAATTGATTTACATAATAAAGCATTATTAGTTTTATCAGTCTATAAAAAATAATTCAAATATCGTCAACCGTTTTTTTTATAAGATCGACCAAAAAATGACTACCAAATTATTTTTATTTTTTGACCACTTGACTGCTACTTGAATGGGTACGTTTACCTGGTATGGTTTGTTGATACAAGTAAGGTTGTATAACTCATTCAAATAGATGAACGTTTCTGGCATCAATTTTTCACCCAATTAGACTCTACGCTTCTTAGTTTTTTTTCTGGCAATTGGAATAAAATACAGTATAAATACCCAGAAATCAAATAATGCGCCCTTTTGTTCTTGGTGAAGTTCACTGGGAGAGCGTGTAGTGTTCATTTGTTATAATTAGTGAGCATCTAGATATCTAAATCTAGAAATCTAGATCTAGATTGGTTCTATTCGTATTATTATTAGGTAATTTTTAACTAATTTATTTAATTTATTAATTTTTATTAACATTTTTCATACGGGTAATGTAGTAATAAATGTATCGTTTTACTTTAGGTACGTAAAATCGTCCGCGACTAGATTCTAGATCTAGTAATGTGAAAAACAGGTGACTCCTTAAATTTTAATAATTATTTCACATGTTGAGGAGGATTTATGTTTAGAAAAATACAAAAATGTTTCCTTGTTTCATTTATGTACCTGTTTTTAAACAATTGAATTAAAACTTTTCAGTAATAAATGAAGACTAGAAATCTAGAATCTAGCAATCATGTTTACAACAGATGCAACCATGCTCATTTACTTATATTATAGAGTAAAGTTCCGGTAATCTATCGTTTTAGGTACGTAAAATCGCCCGCGACTAGTAATGTGAAAAATAGGTGACTCCTTACATTTTAATAATTATTTCACATTTTGAGGAGGATTTATGTTTTGAAAAATACAAAAATGTTTCCTTGTTTCATTTATGTACCTGTTTCTAAATAATTGAATTAAAACTTTTCAGTAATAAATGAACACCAGCGATGTTTCCAACAGATGCAACCATACTCATTTACTATAGCAGCCATCTTGTTAAAGTTTTATTTTTATAGACTTATAGCGCAAGATTCAGGCGGAAGTCACTCTATTTTACAAATGGCTGCTGTTTATATAGCAAATCTTGCTTGCAGACACTGCTGTTTAAAGTTAATTTCGGGCCTATATTGATATATTTAGCCATTGATTTAGGTTTATTATTCATTTATCTATAATATTTGACACAAACATATCACAATATACTTCTATTACAGCCTTGACAATGAGGTAACGTTTTCGTACATTAATAGCCGCGGGCGATTTTACGTACCCAAAATGATAGATTACCAAAGTTCCACGCGTGGTTAAAACACCGGTGCGGTCATCGCCTGTTTATCGCTTCGTACAATATTTGTTTTGATGTTTTATACGAAACTACCGATATCTGCTGTAAACCTGTCCATTTCTAAATATATCCAGGTCAAATTCTTTTGTTTTTCTCCTTCTGGAAGTCGAGTTTTTAAAGTTTCAAGGTATGACGTCGTAGGCGATTCTAGTTCCCCGTATGAAAAACACTAGGTCCCGGATGAGATGAATAAACCAACCTATCAAAGCTTTTTATAACTAGGTTAACTATAAATAGCTTCTACAATATGTGCGGGACACTATACATACGATAGATAAGGCTAATAAAGCAACCTGATAGGTGAATAGGGGTGGCCGCAGCTTGGGTGTCGATTTGGCTGGTTTCACCGCGCTGCGTAACCAACGACTTGAGCTAGACTAGCCTAGTTCTAGATGCTCTACATTTCAAGCTAAGCCTAGAATCTGTATAATTTCTATTTTTTTCTGCTATTTTAAATTATTTCGAGCATCTACTTCTTCTAAATCTAGTTTGTGTCTCTACATACAAGCATATCTAAGCAAATGTTACGTTATGTCTTGTCAGTGGTTGTTACGTCCCTTTGTTATGATTATTATAGTTGCGTCCCTTGAGTCATCACTGGGTCAACTTTTAATGTCGTTAATTAATTTAATTAACATGTTTTTAATTTGGTTTTGAAATCTATTAATTAATAATACAATCAAAAACACGTTTAAAAGTGTAAAATATTAATTTTATTTATTAAACTAGGATTAAAACGTATAAAACACGATCGTTACGCAGCCGGTTCAGATGGCCGCAGGGAGAAAAAAAGAGGGGAAAAAATATCGCAAGTCGCACGTCATTAAAACATGAATATCTCAAATTCAATACGTAGGAATATAAAATGATTGATACATATTAAGAGTAGAAAGGCAGAGGAATAATATAGTACTCTGGGTTTGTACCTGTGTGAAACGGTTATAAAATAGCGCCCGATGAAAATCGGGAATTTGGAATTTTCCGCTATGTGTGACCGCGCGTGGAACTTTACTCTAGTTTATAGAAGGTCTAGTAGCCATCTTGTTTATTTTTTTATAGTAAACTTATACCGCTAGTTTCAGGGGAAGCCACTATATTCACTATAACTTACATGATGGCCTCTTTTATATAGCAAATCCTGCTCGCAAACACATCTGTTTAAATATAATTTCTTGCTATAGGCCTACTATATTCAATGATATATTTAGTATTTAGCCATTGATTTAGGTTTATTATTCATTTATCTATAATATTTGACACAAATATATCACAATATATATACTTCTATTAAAGCCTTGACAATGAGTTAACTTTTTTGTACATTACTAGCCGTGGGCAATTTTACATACCTAAATTTTTTTTTACCTT
The DNA here is from genome assembly GCF_028476545.2 of Physella acuta. Classification (NCBI taxonomy): domain Eukaryota; kingdom Metazoa; phylum Mollusca; class Gastropoda; family Physidae; genus Physella; species Physella acuta. The sequence continues at coordinate 70,335 of NW_026732609.1, read as the reverse complement.
AATAGGTTTCGTGTTAAATGTTTCATTTAGAATCTAGATCTAGCTAGATTCTATTCTAGAATCTAATCTAGATCATCATTCCTACTAGATCTACTCCACTACTAGATCTAGATCTATAAATTATTAATTAATAATTCTATATTATTAGCCTACTAGATCTAGATCTACAACTAGCTTTAATATTTATAACTATCAACTAGACTCAAGATCTAGTCTATATTTAATATATTTTGGCCCCCTATTATTCGAATTAGATTCTAGGCCTATTAATTTATAATTTCTTCTTTTATTGACATTCATTCATGCTAATAATGTAGCCTACTAATGGGTGTGGGGAAATTGCGAGACGCGAAAAACGAAATGGCGAGGTGGGAAAATGCGAGACATACCTGCGGAATTAAAGGTAAATAGCGAGACACTTTTTGCGAAAAAAGTTTTTTCCTTTTTTTTTTCCATCTTTATTTGTTTAAATTATTATTTTTTTTTTTGTTTTAAAATAAACAAGCATTTAGCCATACCCTTTAACACGAGTGTTGTATGTTGTTATTTTTTTATCTAGATACTAAGAAGATGGATAGATCTATATCTAGATCTATCTATTTAAAAATCCTAACATCATTGCTGTGCTACTGTCATCGCCCGCTCTTGTTAGCGAGAGGAAAATCCCGTCTCAGCCGGCATTAATTTAAAAATCTAGCCCGCTCATGTTTATACAAACGTGAGCTGTGTCATTGTGAATTGGTATAATCTTGTCAGCAGGAGAGATATTTTGCAACATCTATTTATGGATTTTTGTACTTGCAAAAAGTGTATAAGTATAAACAATTCTAAAAAGTGCAATTTATTTTTTTTATTAAGTAATTTTAATTACAAACAAAATTTACAAACAAAATCATCTGAAACAGTCCTCAAACACACCTCGTTACACCATCTTTCACACATAGTACACCCAACCCAGTTCATTAGACTCCCATTTATACATTTTTCTTTTGCTACTTCCAGACATGCCTACCGTCCCGCCAAAAGCGGAACCGTTCCGCTTTTTTTACCCTCAAAAGCTGTAAATTATGTCCTATTGTAGTCAGGACTGTTGGGGGGAGGGGGTGTTACTGGTTAATTGATTTTTAAAAATGTAAGCTGACGTTAAGCAGTATTTAAATGTATCCTAGAGACTAGTTATATATGACTAGAAGCCTACTAATGTCATTAGAGTAATTTTTAATTAATTATTTTTATTTTTGACTTGGTAAAGTTGCGTCCGCGCGTATGTTGCTCTTTTTGGCTTCAAATTCCTCTTTTTAGGCATAACTGTTCCTACTTTTGGCTGACAGGGGTAGGCATGTCTGTACTTCTTCCAATCCACATTCACAACATTTCACATTCTCATCACAGTTGACCTCCTCGTTCATCCCACAAACAACACTGGCACCCATGTTCTCATCATCATCATCCGCACGCTCAACATCTGTTTTCCGTTTTTTATAATTTGTATTTTTTATCAATTCTGTAATTTTGGCAATGTCTTGCTCATTGTTGTCACCAGCAGTTGAGTTTTTTTAAAACATCGATACTTTCCCAAAATCTTGTCTAATTTCGGTCAAACTAGAGTATTTTAATCAATTCCTATTACAATGTATTAAAACAGTTTTCTAAAATAAAATTACAGACCCCACCCCACCCCCCTACGAGTGTGACGTCATTTATGGAAGACCCCAAATAACACCACCACCAAAACCAAAAAATTCAGATAAGTTCAACTTGGTTTTAAAAATATTTGAAGTAGGCCCATAGCTTACGATATAGCACGAGCAACTGATAATATCGGTGACGTCACTTTATTTTGTTGTATCCAAATGATGTAGGCATTTCCTTGTGCTTAGATTTATATGGTAAAAAAAGCTAGAAAAAATCGTAGGCGGCGGCTATAATACAAAATTTTTCGCAGAAATCTTCGCATTTCAACACCACCCAGCGTAAGTATTGGCTTGTGGTAAAATGCGAGACAAAAAAGTCACGTGACCGACCGTTTTCGCGCACTTCTCGCGTTTTCCCGCCTCGCCATTTCGCTTTTCGCGTCTCGCAATTTCCCCACACCCCCTACTAATATTTATTATTTAATCTACTATCTAGATCGAGATCATCTAGATTTGATTTAGATTTAGAATCTAGGTCTAGTCTGATTTAGATCTAGATCAGAAGGCACAACTTGTGTCACAAGGCAAGGTATACCTGAATAAATGACTGCAATATGAGCATAGATCTAGAATCCAGATTATTTTCTAGCTAATCATTTATCTAAATAAATAACAGCTGTTAAAATGAACTTGTTGGGCACCCTATCAGACTAATTAGTTAGTGAGTCATAGTATTATTTTTTGAAGGTTTGCCCATCTTTCTTTTTGTCAGTTCCTGTAGAACAGTCGCTGCTGTAGTAGATCTGTTTGTTGTTGTTTTTTTTTTTTAACAATACCACTAGTTTATTAATTTGTGAAATGGGATAAAATATTGTTTTAGATTTGTGATGTCACTGTTAATAAATTAAGCACTGTATGTAACACAGTGACAATTAGGGGTCATCGACATCATATTAAATAATGGTTGAGGTTAGCAAAATACTTGCTATTTATATTTAACAGTTGGTTGACTCTTTATTTAACTTAGTATATTGGAAGTGCTGAAACCTGGGTATGTTATAAAATTAGGCACAAAACAGTGTACATTTTATTCCAGGAGACAGAATGTGATTTCTGTCAGCTGTACTTACTATGCTATAAAACATAGTATTAGTAACACATGCAGTTTTAATTAGTGGTTTATGTGCATTGTAGGTCAGGGGGGAAGGGTGGGGGTTCTATAATAAAACATTCTGGGATATATAAATGGGGCTAAAACTAATTTTGTTATGCCCTATGCGCAAATATCAAGGGTTTACAAAGACGATAGATCTATCCAAAACAGTCAACAGTATATTGAACACTCGAAAAGTAATGAAAGTAAATGTTAGGCCCAAATTTATTTTTTTTTTTTTTCAAAATATTATTTTGAGATATGCAAAATTTGGGTATTCAATTTCAGTTTTGAAAAAGTTGTGGTCGAGTCGGTAAACCTCATGTTTGCTAAACTGAAAAGTCTCGAGTTCGAACCCTTATATATATACTAGGCATGCTGCCCAGCTTCGCTTAGGCTTTCGAAAACATTGAGAATTTGAATGCTTAATTAATTCGCCCGAAGGTCGGTCTACGACCTCAAGAGTTATGAAGAGGTTCCTCCGTGGACATTTTTTTTCGATTTATAGCTCATATAAGGTACCGGTCAGTCGAGGTCAGTTTTGACCCTCACATTGTAGACTTTTCGGCCAACCGGCCCCGTGTTCTGTCGCACCAAGGCAAGATCATGCCAAATTTAAAGCGCCTGCGGCGCCGGGAAGTGCCCTATCGGACACCCGACAATCTAGATCTAGATTCCTAAAAGAATTTTTTTTTTTTAAGTTTAGCCCGAGCATAATAAAAAAGAATACATTAACCAAGTTGACTTGCTGTGTCTCGAACCCGCACCACCTGCGTGGTTTAATGTACACTAACATCTCCGCTATTTAGGTACCTTATAAAATGCGGAGAATGAAACACGTATTTTAAAATCTTAACTTACGCGAATATGTCTATTCTTTCAATTCTTTCAAATTAATTTTTTATCCCAAAATAGCCAGTTCCAAACAAAGATTTTGTATAAAATAAATAAGTCTTGAAATAGTTTAGTCCTAATATAGAAATTTATTTTTGGAATTGATTTTAGAGAAGTTAGAGTCTAAATCTAGATCTTAGCGTCTACGTCTAGATCTAGTTATTGCGAAGATTTAGATTTAGTCTAGATCTAGAATCTCTAGATCTAGAATCCAAATACATAAAATAAATTTAATGAGTTTAGGCCGGAAAAATTGTATTGTATACATTTCATAGTGTACGTAGATCTAAATCAAATTTGAATGAAATAGTTCATTTCTTTTCATTCTAAACACGGCAGATGATGTCATTAGTTAATGTATAAGCAATAGTGACGTCACAGTTTTATGCGTTCTTTTTCACATCTATTAATGCTTTTCCGGTTGCATAAATAATACTGTTTCTCTACATTCGAATACGCCTTTATTTTTTATTTTTCTTCTTTAAATAAAATTGTGGTTATACATTTAAAACATCTAACATATTATTTTCAACAAAAGTCCGTAAACAGTTATCGATATATCGCTGCCGATTCTGACGTGATGTCCGGCGAAAATTTTTTGCGGACAGACAGAGAGAGAGAGAGATGTGCGAACGTGGGGATTTATATATTAGGATATATATCTTTAGAAAATTTTTGTTCACAGAGTTAAGATCGTGCAAGAAAAGGCCCACAATGGATAATGCAGGTAATTTACAAAGAAGAAAAAAAGGCTAAACATGTATTAAATAAGATAAGGGTGAGTTTAATGTAAGTTAAGGGCATGGGCGGGTGATGAGTACCAACTTCCTTATTTCCGAGTCTAAAGATGTAATACTTGGCTAATAGTTATAACTCAAAAAGTTAAGCATAAAAATATTTTTTTTTAATTTTCTAAATCATAGTAAATCCTCCGTTGCCATGGTGACAGTGGCCATATTGGATTTTATTGACATTTTTAAATGGAAATAACTCAAAAATGCTTGGTACAAATTTCATGAAAACTTAATATAGTCTGCAGACACATGTGTGTAAGACTTCTGATAGATTACATTTTCAAAAAAGAAGATAGTTTGTTTTTTTTTTTTTTTACTTTTTTTTTTCCAAACATCACTGTAAAAATTTCATTATTTCGTCCAATTTTTTCACTATTTCAACAATTTAAAAAAAAAAATGTTTTTTTAAAAAATTCCAAAAGTGTTCTATCAGTTTTATTTGAACATATATAACGAGTAACTGGAGAAAATTTAGTTAAGTTCTGATAATTATTAACAAAGTTATTTCAACAATTGTACAAAAAACATCAAACTGAGAAAAAAAAACAAAAAAAAAAGTTGCAAAAAAAATGAAAATTTACGGCTGTATGTCACTAAAATCGACCACATTTATAGCCTGAAGAATGGTGCTGCTGAATATATTCCTTCTGAGCTTGTTCAGCTGTTAGTTTTCTTTTTTTCTGGTGCTCTTTGTTTAACCTAGATCTATAGTAAAGCTATTGTCAAGGTGTCTTTTTCGGCGTCCTTCACTGAGTCTTCGACTACGGATTCCTTCTTTTGACAGCAATGCCATAATCTGCCTGGGCCCAAAATTGAATTATGCTATCGCAGAAACAGCAGTATATTTTGCATGGTCTCATGTCTAAAGCCAATTATGACAATGTCTTTGTTTATTGTGAATGGCCTTGTTCTGGATTCTTTTGCAGTTGTATACTTATGGTTTACAACATTTTTATTACTGCCACACCATGCTTGAAACAAACCCTTTACACTGTTTTCATCAATAGTAGCCACTACATCACAGTGGGCGAGGAAATGTATTGATAACATCAAGAAGCAAATCAGTCAACAATAATTCTGCATGGCTGTGGTTTACAATTAGCACTACCAGTACTAGATGTAACAGTGCTTTCTTCTTTCTGCAAAAACTGTGATTACATTGCCGCAGTTTCTTAGTAAATGTGCATATTGCATCTGCACCAGTGCTTGTCTGAATAGTGCTAGATTGAGTAGAGGTAGCTGAATCAGTTGCATTCGGACGTGCCCTAGCTTTAGTAAATTAGTTAGATGTGTGTATCTATTTTTAGTGAGTGTTTTGTTCTACCCATTATCGAAAGAGAAACAAATTAAATCGTCTCACTGCTTATGATAATTCAGACAAACTAGTCTAAACTGTTAATAGTATATTAAATTGAAATAATTATATGTTAAAATAATGTAAGTATTTCACAGAAGCTTAGAGAAACAAAACTAGATCAAACTTAGCCACGCGCTGAAACTAAGGGAATGTTTACTTCCGAAGCGAAATGACCAATCGCTAACTAGCTTCCGCCTATGAATGCCAATAAAAAAATTGAGGTAAAAAATTTGCATACTGGAAAAACCCGACTTAGTAAAATAAACAACTTTATGACGTAGAAAAATAATCACATTCAAATAGGTATTTTGATTGGTCATTTAATTTTAGAACAAATAAAGAAAGGAGGTCACGGCCTTTCCATTGATATGAAACACATTAGGTTTCCGCGAAGCCTAATAGTACTTTTCTAGGTCGAAAAATGTCTGTTTTTACCAAAAAAAAATTACCCTGTACACACTAAATTGAAAGCGGATTTTCATAAATAAGTACTGTTTTTAGGGTCATAACAATGTCATTTTTAGATTCAACATTGGTTGTTCTGTATAGATCAAGTAAAAATGGGAAAGTGATGATTTAGTGGATTTATGACGAAAAGTACACCCGCCCATGCCCTTAAAGCTTGCATTTTTTCTTCATTTCAACCAGGTGAGGATGTCACCAGTTTAAAAGATGGTGGTGTAATTTTACATAAGCTACCTGCTGTGTACCCAGAGGAATTCGACACAGTGTCATGTAAGTAGCCTCATTTAATGTTGTGTGTTTGTATCAAGTAATTAAATGCCTTTAATTAATAAGTTGTCTGTTGTCTTTTTTAACTCTATGCTATTTAATTTTGGACACCATTTTTATTCTATTAGTAAGGTATTCTCTTCTTCATGATGGACAAATCATTGAGAAAGATACCGAAGTTACCTTTGTTATTGATGAAACAGAAGATTTAAGAATATGCCCTGGTCTAGAGATTGCTGTCAAAAAACTACAAGTTTTTGAACAAGCTAGAGTGCTAATGACAGCTGAATATGGATTTGGCTCAGAAGGTCATGTGGCATTAAACGTTCCTCCTGGTGCTCAGATTGAGTATGAAATCCAGGTGTTGGCTTTATCAAAGGTCAGTAACATTAAAATGTTTTTTTTTTTACTTCTTTAATAATTGTTAAGCTTTTAAAAAACTACTGAAACTATGACCAGATTCTAAAGTAACAAGTACATGAACAGTTTAAAACAGGGGGTTAAAATGATTTCATTCTCAACTAGGCAAAGAAAATCTCTGACTTGGATGTAGGGCAAAGGCTGGGCCTGGCAGAGCAAAGAAGGGTTAATGCAACTGCATTGTCTCGGGTAAAGTTTACTGTTTTATCACTTAAATATTTTAAATAAAGGGAAACATTGGTTTTTGTTTAGTTTTTTATTTTGTTAATTTACCATCTTATAATTTGTCAACAGATAAAATGTTATAAGAAAGCGGCCTACATATTTAAATCGGTCTTAGAAATATTAGACAACAGAGAAGATTTTTTTGTTCTTAAAGCTGATAAAAAGAGGAGGAATGCTATTCTTTTGGAAGCTTATGTAGGCTTAGCTTCTTGTGACCTCTTCCTTGAAAATTTTCAAGAAGTAATAGAAGCAGCTAATAGTGCTATTGCACTATCCAACATTGGTTCAGCCTATTTTAGAAGGGCCCAGGTAAGATAAAATTGTTTTTTGTTGGTATTTTTTTTTTAATTTTTTTTTTGTTTTTTGTTTTTTTTTTAATCCCTGAAATCAGTATTTTAGGGCTAACTTCTTATCTGTATGATTCTGTACACAAGTCTTTGTTAACACCTATTTCTGGTTTTCAGCTGACATTCAGTGGTTCTTAAAACAATTATTACATCCCTAGTTACAAAAAAATTGGTTTGGTTATATTATTTTTTTTCATTTAAAGATAGTTGTCCACCCAAAATATTCATTTCTGTCAATTTTGTATTAAAAAGAAAAATACACTTAAAAAACTATTTTATTGTATTATACAAATGTGCTAATAATAATACATATTTTCTCTGCACTGTTCTTTAACCCAACTCCACCAGCTTCATATGCACATACACAGGACCCTTTCTAATAGGAAAAATAAAATGTGATTCTTCAAATTCAAACCATAGGTATATATTTTACTGATGCTAGCACTGTGCATTATATCACGATGTTCAAAAAACTAAACCATTAAGTATGATTTTTTATAAAAACATAATGAATATTTACTGCAAATCAGCATGGCTTCTGATGTTTCCTTTCAGACACCATTTTGTAAATGCACACTGTGTTCTTGTATTTTCATCTCATGACTTAGGAAAATATTCTCTTAGTGTGGCTGGTGCTAGGCTAGAAATGGCTCAATTTGGCATTGCAACCCATGCAGTTAGGACTTTTTCTTTTTTTTTTCTTTTGAATTATAAAGGGATTAAAATATTAAGAAAGAAATCATGATAGTATAATTTGACTACTAGGCCACGATACATTTTTAGACTTACCATTGACACGATTAGTGACTTCAAGAGTTCTATATTTAGAAATATCACAATACCGGTACATCTTATCTCGTTTTTATGCACTTTGTTCCATGAACTGTCATCAGCTTTGGCTGCAAAGATACAATCACAAAAAATATTAGTTGGGTGTGTTTCTCGACCTCTGTCAAACTCCTGAGAGTTACTCATTGATCCTTAGCACTAGATGAACACTTTGCTGTACAATTCTCAATAACACACAAGTTTACCTAATTCCCCTTAATCTATTTCAATGCCAGCAACATCTCCATAATGTTGTGTCTCTGTTCTATATTTATAGATTTATAAATTAAATGTGTACATTATTGATGACATTTTTTTAAAAACTACCTTATCTTAGATTCGACTTGAATATTAAAGGTGTCTATTATATTAATGCAGTGTAGGATCATCATGTATAGTTTCGTTACAGCAAATAACAGGGCCCAATAGTATTGTTAAGAATGTTTTAATTATAAATTTTCCTTGCAATGTTTTCACCTCAAAAATCTACCTTGAATTCTTTGATGCCCCTGTTAAAAAAATCCACCTTTCTCTGTATAATAAATACATATTTTTTTCCAGGCACACCAAAAGCTATTCTTATTCAAACAAGCAATGCTTGATTATGAAAAAGTAATAGCTATAGAACCCTTAAATGAAGCAGCTGCTGAGAGGCTGGAAGAATGCAGAATCCAGTTGAGAAAAAAATGCCTTATTGAGAATTCCCACCAATTAGTTAGGTTGGCTCTGCAAACTGCAGAATCACAAGGTATGTGCCAATAGATTAATAAAAATTCCAAATTGCATGCTTTTATACAATGTGAAAAGTAGTTAAACCAATTCATCTAATTTTATTGTTGGCCATGCAGAAATGGCCCATCAAAAACTTAAGTGTGCTTACATTTACATGCATTTTTTAGTACCAGTGGCAGAAGCTGCGTCAAAAAGAGCTCTTAACAGCCCATTATCTACCAATCCAGCAAAGAAAGCAAAATTAACTGAGGCGCATGCATCTGATGAAATAGTGGAAAGAGAAGATTTTCTTCTCAAGGAGATGAGCGCTTTGAGTGAAGTTTTTCCTGAAAATGATCCTAATGAATTGTATGCCATGTTGGAGAATGCTGTGGATAAAGAAGATCGTATTATTTTAGTTATCAATGAGTTATTTTCAACAGCAAACTATGTTGAATTAGAAGGTCAGTTTTGATTGTTAGGTCTAGCATACATGCTTGCCATTAGCATAATTTTGACTCAAAATTGCTTGTTCTGCTACAATGACATAAACCATGTAAGGCTTTCTAAAATTTTGGTTTAGCTAAGTAGAATATATGGATGTTCCTCTTAGATGTTTAAGATTTTTTTTAAGATTTATCGGTTTATTTGATTATACTTTCAAGTGGTCACCAGATTTTGCATGTCAGTACTAGAATTTGACTAGAAGTAAGTACATAGGAAGTCTGTATTTCTCCAGCTGGGATAATAAGTCAGGATTGACTGAATTTTGTAGAACCGCAGCAGAAACAATATCCTTGAAAATAGCTGCAACCTGCCAGTATTTTTAAAAAAAAGTACTTTGTAATGATTTTGTAACTTATTTCCTGCATCTTTTAAATGTTTTAATTTTATCTTACTAGATAAAATCAATGCAGAGATGACCCCAGAGACATTTTTAAAATTGTGTCCCAATCCTGAGAAAGAATTTTCGGACACGACTGAAGAAATGACTACTATATATATACAGCATGCTTTGGCTTTCCTAAATGAAAAGTTTAGGCATTTTAGCTCTGGCTTCATTTCAAGGAAGCTAAACAAGCATAACAATCATTTAGTACCAACATACAGGGAGCTTGCAAAATTCAACCCATCAGCCTTTGGTATTATTGTAATTAATTTGTAGTTTAATAAGTTTTTTTTTGTACATTTAACGTAAATTAGTTTAATATTCATTGTATATGAATAATTGTGGTAATTTTCTTAGTTACCTTTCAATTATTACATAATTTTTTTTCCATTTTCTAGATAGGGTTAAGTCAATATTTTTGGGGACACCCAACAGGACTGATGTATTTGATCCTCCTGCTAAAATGGACAAAGCCTTCTTCATGGAAAGATTTTACATTGAAAATGAACTTTGTATATTAAGTAAGTAGTAAGTTGTTTTCTTTTTAATGTTTTTTTTTTTTTTTTTGGGGAATTACCCTTTCAAGTCTTACTAAAAATGTATATGCTTCATAGACTTATCGCAACACTTTTGGTCATGTTATAAATAATTAAGTTGCAATAATAATTTACTTTTAGATTTGATAGCTGATTTAGAAATTACTAGAGAAATAGAAATAAGCCAGGCGGTGGAAAACCAAAGTGTTCAAGTGTGCAGTAAATGCTCTCAACATTGTTTAATCAAAGATTCAATTTGCTGCGCTGGTGGACATATTATCTGCAGAATTTGCATGGACAATTACATGGCAGCATCTGTCCATAACAGCATGACACGGTAATTAAGGCTATTACTTCTTTTTTTACAAGTTGCTGTTTAATTTGATTCCTCATGCTTTTGTTATGAATAAAAAATGGCAGGAAATTGACGTAATTGAATGTTTGATTAATTTTTTATTAATTATTAAAGTTTCCTATAGGCCTATAAAGTACTATTTTCCACGCTTTTATACTCACATTGTTACTGCCGTTTGGTGCTCAATTGTTTTTAGTCATGCAACTCTCTGTGTTAAAATGTTAACTAATGGTAATAAAAAATAATTATTTTTAAATAACGTTTAAATAACCAGTTTTTATCTAATAAAAATGCACTAAAATCGAGAAAATAAATATTTTCTCTTTAAAAATCTAATACTGGTTACTATTTAAATTAAAAATAAAAGCATAGGTCGTTTCTTATGTAGTACAGGTATTCAATACATAATATAGTCACCCATGCTTATATTTTCGGTTATTCAAATATTGGTTCATTCTTATATTTAAATAAGTAATTCCTATGTTGTGTAGGGTTTTCACATTTCTGGGTTCCTAGAATTCCGTAATAGAGAATTTTTTTCCACTTATATTTTAAAATTTATTGGTTTCCAGTTAAAAAACTAAACATTAATAAATGTGACAATACATCTGAGCTTGGTCTACTCATCATCACAGCAGCAATCCATGATTTTTGTTTTCTTAGGGCTATGTGAGCGTAAGATGATCTCATCTTAGTTTAGAGTTAGAGCTATAGACTGGATTGCAGTCCTGTTCACTGTTTATCTGGTGCTCATACTAAGGATAATTGCCTTTAACTTTAACACTAAGTCAGTGTTTCTTGAGTTCTTGGAGAAAATCTTTAAGTTTGCAACGGGCCTGCCCCATACTACATAGTTTTATATTAGCTATTTTTTTATCTTAGTCAAGTTTTTCCATAATTTTGTGGCTTGGACTTATAACATTCTGCTATTTCCAATTCCAAAAAAAAAATCTATAGGCAAGAATTTAAACAAACTATGTAAACAAGGTTTGCTTTTTTTTATTTTTATTGTTTTTTGTTTATTCAACAGGCTAGTTTGCCAGAGTCCTGGGTGTAATAATACAATTCCAGTTGTTAAGTTTAAACTACTAGGGACCTCAAAGCTTTATAAAACATTGGAGAGACTGGTCCTAAAGGCCAACCTTCAAGGTCTGGTAGGGTGCCCTGTCTGCTTCTATTTAACGGAAGAAATCAATTGCTCCAGTAAAAGGTTCTCCTGTCAGAATCCTGACTGCTTAAGAGATTCTTGCATGTAAGTAAACAATTTATCAACTAACCCCCATATACTTACTATTGTATGAGTTTCTTTTGCTTTTTTGTTAATGTGTAATCTCACACTATTGTTCTTAGGGATTGCAAGAAAATGTGGCATGAACCTTTCAAGTGTGGTGTGGTCTTTCAGGCAACCCAAACTTCATCCACGTCAATAAGCTCTGGTGAATAATGAATCTTATTTTTAAATAATTATATGTGACTGATTTTTTTTAGCAAAAAAAAAATGTTTTGTAATGTTCCACTACCTAATCCTATTTATTTTGTTAAGTTTTTGCTTATTCAGAACTTAGCTATAGATTTTATGCTAGAGAAGATTCTAATTGTAGATACTGTCAGGGCTTTGGTTTTTATACCCAAGGACTATATAACTATTTTGTAAATTGAAAGTTAACATTTTTAGTTTGATTTCATGTACAGAAAATTATTTTAAAAAATACTCTCCTCAATACATTTAACATTTGTTTTTAAAAAATCATATTGACATTACATTAAATATTGAATGCATATTTTTTTACAGATTAGGTTATCACAGTATATATTTTTTTTAACTTCATTGTAAAATCCTAACACAGAGCAATAATATAAAATAAATAATTGTTGGTTATGCTAGCATAATATTCTTCTGTTAAGCTGAGAATTTTCTGAACGCTAAAACTCATTTTTTTTTTATGTTGGTATGGTAGTGATATTTTTTGTTGTTTTTTTTTATCTGGTGCAAGAAAGGCAATTTTCTTACTGCTTTAACTAATTTCAGTTAGATCTTGGGTATTGTACATGTCTACTGGTTTGTATATATTTTGAAAATTAAATAAACAAGGCATGTTTTCCTATTTTTATTTCTCTCTATGCATCCCTATATATAGAAGTATGCACTTGGTCACGGTGCACAGTCAAAAGGACCCTGACATTTAGGCTCCTGACAAATGGGCTCACAACGTATTGGCTCCAGACAAATAAATTCGTGTGACTATGACTTTCAAAATAGACAACCATTTTTTCCAACCCACTAATCAAATACTTCCTACCTCAACTACAACATCTTTTAAATGTCTTTATGAAATACTTTTTTATGAGCCAACAGCAATTCATAAACAAATCGAGCTCTTACAATCAAATTCCACAAATTTTCAAATTTTGATGTGACACAGTGAATATATGTTGCTTACTTAATGTGTAGAGTTACCCTTTCAGAACTAGTGATTCATCTGTGTCCTCAGTATAGGAAGGGATGGTGTGGTCACCATGCTCAGCTGCTTTCACTTTCCCTGAGTCCGGTACCAATCTGGGCTGGGTGGACTCAGGGATACCCTCGTAGATTTCTGTTAATTTTAAATAACATAGACCTATTATTTACGCCTAAATAAGCAGTTTAAACTACTCGCACATGCATTTCTTTCAGCCATCTGGGGGTAACCCAACCCCCCCCCCCCCCCGGAGAAATATAAAAAACCATATGTATACACCTTAAACACCCCCCCCCCCCCCCCGAAACATTTTCTTTACAAACCAAAAAAATAACACTGCACTGACGCTTCGTAGAGCAGACGTTGATTTTCATTCAAATTCAAGCGCTTCTGTTGGGGGAAAAGATAAAAACATTTAAAAAGGTTTCAATTTTAGGAGCTGCTGTTGCGTGAGGTTCAGTTACCGGCAGCTGTTACATGCTACACGGGTGCACTTTATTCGGTCCACATCTGCACCGGTACATAAAGTTGGACATAAATAATTTAAAGTTTGCCCCAGTTAGCGGAGAGTTTTGACTTGAATTCTGGCCACAGTGTTGGATGTATCTTACGAACGTATCACAAACTAAAGTATGGGGGGTGGGGTTCACGACAATATTAATATATTGGTATACATCATGCCTGAGTTTCACTACCAATGTTTGGCCAAGAAGTAGCCAATATTGGTAACAAATGTTTAGCCAATATAAGTGTCTGACTGGGTAGGATCAATGGTATCTGATAGGTATAGTCTGCCAATTGACAAGAAAAAATACAATTCGAAAAACGTGAGGGAGGGGAGAGAGTTAAGTCCAAGAAATACGTGTTTGAAACTGATGGCCTATTTGTGTATATAGCTTTATTATAACCTAATCATCTCTTTTCTTTAAAATAAGTTCATCCATGTTAATGTTATGAGATTTCCATAGATGAAAAAAAATGAGTAAGAAAAAGAATGGCATTGCACCCCGACATATTTTAGTTTCAGTATGTAAAATCGAAAGGGGTAGATAAGCATGCGCAGTCTTTCATCTAATTACCCCCCCCCCCCCCCCCCCCCACACACACACACGTACAGGCCGATAAATAATTGTAAATGTATAGGCCTAACAGTCATAGTAACAGTGTCTTTTTCAAAAATTTCAGTATAGCATATCTAGTTTAGATCAGGGGTCTCCAAAGTGCGGGCCGCATGCGGCACGCGTCGAGGTCCTCTCATCCGGCCCGCGATCTTTTTGTCCACGGAAAAAAAAAATGTTTGTTGGAGGTGGCTGAGGAACTTTGCCCAGAAAATGCAAAACAATTTGAAAATGTAGCTTTCGGTGCAACTACCGTTGCCCACCGTGTTGCAGACATTGGTGAAAACACTGTGACTCAAATAGCGAAAAATGCTAGCACTAGCACGTTTCACTATTTTTTAATTGCAATGGAGGAGTCGCTGGACAGCTGTTACACCTCTCAACTGCTTGTGTTTATTAGAGGTGTGAATGAAGACATAAACATAACACAAGAGCTGGCTTTTATGACACTGTTACCGGAGAAGATCTATTCAATGAGTTGAAACAAAAATTTGCTGATTATAACTTAGACTGGACTAACATCAGTTACCTGACTGTTGACGGAGGAAGAAGATTAGTGGCATAAAGAAAGGCTTGGTTGGACAAGCGGAGCAGATGTGTAATGAGAAAAACATTCTACAACCAATGTTCCTGCACTGTATTATTTATTCACCAGCAAGCTTTGTGTGCTACATATGTGGACATACGCAGTGTAGTGAATCCTGGGTTGAAGTTGAAGATGGTTAATGTATAAGGTCACATGGGCTCAACCACAGAAAGTTCAGAGACATGTTGAAAGATACAAACAGAGAATCGCAAGATTTACCAGTAAAATGACTAAGTTTTGAGAAAGTTCTGAGCAGGGTATTTAAGTTAAGAAAGGAAATAGGTGACTTCCTGGAAAACAAAGCAAGCTGCTGTTATTAATGTCTGATGAAAAGTATAGAAATTGGCCTCTGCATTTAAATTTTCTGAACCTAAAGCTACAAATTAAGGAAATCTAATTTCTGATCTATACACCCACCTAAAGGTCTTCAGATCCAAACTTGTCATGTTTTCGGGACAAGTCTTAGTACAAGCCAACAACTTGACGAACTTACAGCAGTGCAAGTTCTTCTTAGCTGAAGCAACAGATGTCCCCCGAGGTCATTTACATGCAAGATGATTAAATACCTCCAGCTGCAGTTTCAGTAGCGGTTTGCCGACTTGGGTTCAAAGGCAGAAGAAGTGAGACTGTTTCAAAACATTTGAAGCAAATGTGGCCAGTTGCCCAGATGAACTGCAGCTGGAGGTCACTGAATTGCAAGCAAATGACCTTCTTAGAGACTAGTTCAAAGAAGGAAGGGTGGGTTTTTATTTACTCGTATATACGAAGTATAGAGAAAGTATTGTAATCGTGCAAAAAAAAAAATCGAATTTTTTACAACTCTCGACGTTTTACACCTCACTGATACGGAAAAACATAATTTTGCAATCTTGTTGGTATGTCTGTGTGTCTGTCTGTGTGTAAACACGATAACTTGAGTACCGTTACAGCTAGATTGATGAAATTTATATATATAAGTATTTTATCAAAATCGTAGATCCTGATCAACTTTTGAGCGATTTCCGATAACCGGAAGTGGTACTTTTTCTACTTTGAATTTTTCAAAAGCCTGTAACTTGAGTACTATTTCAGATAGATAAAGAAAATTTCACATGTAAGTAAAATATCTAATTCTCTACCTTCTGTCAAATTTTGAATAATTTCCGTTGACCGGAAGTACTAATTTACGCTATTTCCGATTTCTCAAAAAACGCATGTAAATTTATAAAGTAGTAATAATATTGCGCACTATTATGCACATTTTGTTTTGGCGTTCGCTTGGTGCGCAATTCTTTTTTCTATGAGATTCTATTCTATTTTTAAAAGTTTAAGTAATTAAAAATCATGTCTATATTCCAAGTTATATAAGAATATTCGAGAAAGTTTAGGGGAGATCACTCCCGGTTTATTTTAATACGTTTTCGACCAAGGAAGACTCTCATAAAACTTTTGCATCAAAGTACCTTTCAAATTTTGCAAAAACATACCCGCGTGAACAAACATTTTCATGAATGAAATACGCGAACCATTTGAGAAAAAACTTGGACCTGGTGTGTGTTGTCAGACTTTTTTCTCCGGGGGGAGGGGGTGGACGACGACACTTAAAATGTGTATATATTTCTATATTAATTATATTTCGGTGGGGGGGGGGGAAGGATTAGGTAGACATTCGGGGGGGGGGGGGGGGAGGCGGGGCTCTACCTCCCCGAAGAGATGCCCGGAAAAACTCTGGCCCCCAAACTGATTTTCGATAGTTAATGCGGCCCTCGGGCTGAAAAGTTTAGAGACCCCTGGTCTAGATCTAGCTTTTCTTCTCTTTCACAATGAACGGATCGAAGATTTTGCCCCAGTGGCCTAGTTATATCATGAACCCATACACGTCTACATCTTAATTTAAAATGATCAACTAATTATGTTAATGTCTGATTATTTAATCTGCTGATGAAAGACGCGATAATTTATTTCTTATCACTCCTTGAACATGACTCACTTCGATTTTTTTAGACTTACAACCCTTATTAAAATAAATTATTTTTAAATGAACCACCAAGCAGCAGAGGCGTAGCGACCCTTCCCGGCGCCCGGGGACATACTTTCAATTTGGCGCCCCCCTCGGGAGCAAATTTTCGATTTGCACCCCCCCCCCCTCGAACTTTTCATTTGCACCCCCCCCCCTCAAACTTTCGATTTGCACCCCCCTCGAACTTTTCATTTGCACCCCCCCCCCCTCAAACTTTTAATTTGGCGCCCCCCCCCCTCGCTAAGCCTCTGCCAAGCAGTAAAGAGTAGACGACAGACCTATATATAGCATGGACTTAATCAGGTTAACTCAGTTATAAGAGGTTAGGTTATTGGCTTATTATTTAATTTTTTTCTTTATTTTTAATTGAATGTAATAGTGTTCTTAAATTTTGGTTTGAAACATAGGTGCTAAAATTTGAATACCAGGTATTTGATATTTTTATTAACTCCCGGATCTAGAAGACTCGAAAAGAATATATGCCTTACATTTTACCTAACCTAAAGTTAACGCCTTAACTCCCCCACGATTTCTTAGGACACCGCATGACGCAAGGTTCCGGAAGTAAACCTTAGAGTTCAGAGGTTGCGCACATACTAGAATGAAAGAAAACACAGTTGATAGCAAATAGTTGTTCATCGCTCGCGAGGTGTAGTTCAAGCCGGAGACGTGGCAATGTTATAAATATCTGAGCCCTCTAAGTTTGGTCCACTTTTTTGCTTAGCCGATAACACTTGTTTATAAAAGTATAAAAGGAACCACGGAAAGGAATTAAAACTAGAACCGGCATTAGACTACATTTTCCGGAGTCAGTTGTGTGTGATGTGATTTTTTTTCTAACTAAATTAAAACATAAGCTATTCTTAGTTAGGCCCTAAGTAAATTAATTACAATCATAGGCCCAAATAGATTAGTTAAGTAATGTGCACATTAATTAATTTATTAAAAGATATTTAATATCTTTATTAGTGGCCTAATGTTTATGAAATATGACCCCCAGTTTATGTTAATTTTTAAAAAATTAACTTTTAATTTTAAGCAAACATTAGTAAAAAATTCAGTTAGGCCTATCTAACTAAAATAAAATCTAGACTCTAGCTAGAGAATCTAGATTAGAGATTATCTAGATCTAGACTAGATTCTAAGATTTTCTAGATCTAGTCTAGACTTACATTTACATTTAACATTACTCATTACAGTAATTTTCAACATGATTTTATTTACATTCAAGTGTGTAGTGTGGGCAAGTGTAGTGACTAGTTACACTACCCTAGGGCATAGAGCCTAGTGTCAGTGATAGTTTAGAGTTTAG
Organism: Physella acuta; assembly: GCF_028476545.2. Lineage (NCBI taxonomy): Eukaryota > Metazoa > Mollusca > Gastropoda > Physidae > Physella > Physella acuta. The sequence goes on along the minus strand of NW_026732609.1, from coordinate 51,986 downwards.
ATCTAGAAATCTCTTTACTCTTATGTTATGTATCTAGATCTAGATTCTATGTATTCAGTGGTAATCAGTAGACCTAGGCTACACTACTAGAATCTACACTTAACTAATAACTACACTAGGCAAGAATTCCATGCCCTTTTCTTACTCATTAATATTTAAAATAATATGCCTGTAGGGCACTGTAGGCTAAACCTAATAAATAACCTAATAACTTAGGCTAATAATTATAACTTTATTACTTTATAATTATATTTCTTATAGGCCTAAGTGTACTACTACTAGATCTAGATTCTAGAACTACTGTAAGAAGTGTAAATAAATAGGCCAAGGCTACTAATTTTAGGTTTTATAATTGATATTTAATATTTAGATCTAGATCTATTAGATAACTAGATCATCTATAATTTATTTAAAAATAAGTTTATTGAGAATTAAAATAAAGCTACCTAGGGATTATTAATATTAGGCCTATATCCAGAAAATCAGCGCTGTTGTTCAGCCTATAACTATAGATAGTTAAAAGTTAAAGTATAGTCCCTATACTGGCCTATACTGTAGTCAAAGTGTAATATTTATATTTTATAGGCTTAGTAGATCTACTAGTTAGTAATTAATTAACAATAATTTAATTTATATTCAATAAAAAATAGAAAAAAAAAGGCTTTTCAACTGTAAACATCACCCCAAGACATCACTATAATATTAGAATATAGATCAACTGCTACACAAGATTGATAACACTTTTTACATTGAAACTGAGACAAATTTAAATTACATCTTCATTTCAACTTATCAAGTCCTGTCTGATCAGCTCCAGCTACAATAAAATGTGTGGTAAGTTTCACAATTTTGTCAAACTCCTAATCTATATATTCACAATTTAATAAATAGTGGGCCTCTAGGCTTTTGTGGGAAGGCATGGTCTAGAGTTCGAATCCAGGTTTAAGTCAGTAGAACGTCCCTGAGTCCACCCAGCTCTGGTGGGTACTTAACTCACGTTAGGCTAGGCATAGTGCTGACACCATCATTCCTTCATATGCTGAGGTCAAGAAACATGAACTTCATATGCCCAGTGAATCAATAGGTCTAAACAGGAATCTTTACTTTTTCTTTTATAGTAGGCTACTATTACTACTCCAACAAAATATTATGTTTTTACCATATTTTCCTGTACCTGCTTTACTGTTAAGCTGGAAACAAATGCAACAATTAACGTTTTAAAACTTTTAAAACTATTTATATTTTTACACCAGGATTAGTCCTGCATTGTCTGTCAGTGTTAGTTGTGTAAAATTTATCTGTTATAAGCCTAACTTAACTTATTGAGTAAAATTGATGAATCAGATTAAAATGCTTAAATGAGTCTAAGGTTTTAAAGCTAAAGGATATTTAGTAATTTAGTAGTTTCTCCCTATAAATTTCAGCATATAGGGGCCTACTAATTATGCCATTGTTAAAATGAAATAGGATAGTAGGTCTAAAGTTAAGTTTTATCTTCCCCATGGAAGGTTAACACAAAAATAAATTAACACTACACTAAACCAAATAAATTACTAATGCATTTAGATATCTTCATTTGGTATTGGACATATTAATAGGAACCATAACCAAATATTTGTATGAGTTGTCTCTCTTTCTCACACTTGACCTGAAGAAAGTACCACACATAGTTCTGATTGCTAATATCTTTGTATTATACAGGTAAACATCTATAAATCAGATTTTAAAAAAAGTATTTTAGAATTGCATTAAGGATTAAACATTGGCTTTAGCGTAGGTATATCCAGTAACATAACAGCATGTGCAGCTACACTACCATTGATATAAAGTGACACACACTAGTTAACCCAGAACAGCTAGCATGTAGCTTCATCTAGATATGAGATCTTTGATGAAGATAAAACAGAGCCCCAAGAAACTAAGCAGAGTGGGTTAATGCAGCTCTATAACCTACTTAACACAAGATCCTTAATTGATTTTCAGTTTTAAAAAAAACAAGGATTGTCTTTTTTTTTCTGTACTAGACTGAAATGTTGTCATGTAGGCCTACTTGTGACTTTAAACACTTTACTAAGAGAGTTTCTATAGTGTCTGTTGTTTATAAAATAGAAATATTTTAATTAATAACATTTTCTAAGGGAGAGCATATTTAGTTCATTCTAAAGCTTCTTAAGACTTACATCCCCTTTAAACCTTTTATTTTATCTGTACTGTAACATTTAAAGTGCTTATTTTCAAGATTGATTTTCAGTTATTTGTATTTTTGTATGAATTGTTTGACCTACAATCAACCATTTTAAATCTTACACTGTGTTTGGTGTGTTTAACTGTGTATATGTTCATTTGAATAGATGCACCAGTGACTAGTTTCTATTTGCTAAGTGTAAACACTTGGTCCCCCCCCCCCCTGCCTGCCCCCCTACATCTATAGATCTTGATGTAGAAGCTGGAAAGCTTGTGCATGCTTGATGGTGTTGTGATTTAAATTTACATCTTAAACCTTGTACAAATCATATTTGTTTGTTTAAATGGAGAGCATCAAGTCAGATTTGTTTTAGTTCCATATGATCGTTTTATTTACTTAGACATAGGCGTATAGCTTGTGTTTAAAATACAGAGGCTCGCCCTGAACCGTTTCACCCCAGTGGCTACCAGCTGAAAGATTATATGGGCGTGGCTAAGGGGTGGTAATCAAATATTAGAAATTTTGAAGAAAAAATTTAATTGGCGTAGGCGTAGGGCTCCTCCACAAAAGGCGTCAAGCAAATTTAGATGATGTTTACCTCTACCCATCCTCGGTCAATGTAGGCTAGTCACAAAAAGCCAGATCCGTTCTCTAGAAGGCGTGGCAAAGTCACAAAAAAGTCAGACCCCGTTCTCCAAGACAACTTGATTAAGTCACACAAAGCCGGACCCGTTCCTGTAGATGACTTGATAAAGTTTCAGTCACCCGTGTAAAATCTATGCTACGTTACTTTGACCATCCCCACCCCTACGCATCACTACGTCATAGTAGACAGACCCACCCCTTTTCCTTCTCGAAGCATGACGTCATTTACCTGCGACCTCGAATCGAGACAGTTTTTAATAACTATGACTCTAGATCAGTGGTTTTTAAACTGGGTTCCATCGAACCCAAGGGGCTCGGTAAGTCAGTATCATGGGTCGGCGGAGGTCAAGACACGCGCGCGGCTCATCTGATTCACATTGAGATTTTGTTAATAGAGCTATTAAGAAGGTTTGGTGAATGCACTTATGAAACTGGTGGGGTTCTGTACCCCCAAAAAGGTTACGAACCACTGCTCTAGATCGATCTAAATTTATTCTGTAGAATATTTCCGACTTTTGGTGCAGCTATTTATAATTGTCGATTGCTTTTTTTTAAATGTATAGATCTATACTAAGTTGTCAATAACGTAAGCATTGAATCAGTGGCGTAGCCAGGATCGTCTCAAGGGGGGGGGGGGGGTTCCAATTTTTACTCGGGGACAAACTTTCTATTTGCACCCCCCCCCCCCCCCCCCAGACTTTCGATTTGCACCCCCCCCCCCCTCTCATACTTTATATATATATATATATATATATATATATATATATATATATATATATATATATATATATATATATATACCGAGGGGTCTATGCCTACGCCACTGCATTGAATGATAATAAATTGATCAGAGCTGGTCTCAGCCAATCAGTGAGGTCTTCAATGATCTGTTTTCTTATCACTGCTGTCACTTCCCTAACACAGGGCGGCACAAGTTCGACCAGGAAGTGGCAGCTCCAAATGTTTAGCTCTCACAAAATTGTTGTCAGTTTGGGTCGTAGCTTTGGTTAGAGCAGAAGCGTAGCGATGGGGGGCGGGGGCAGGGGGGGACATGTTCCTGGGCGCCGACTTTAGGGGGCGCCAAAATGAGTTGTAAAAATAAATTAAAATGACATTTTAGCTGCATTTTTAGTTGAGGGGGGGGGGGTGCAAATTGAAAATTTGCTCCCGAGGGGGCGCCAAATTGAAAGTTTGTCCCCGGGCGCCGGGAAGGGTCGCTACGCCTCGGGGTTAGAGTAGCGATACTTTTTTTTAATCTGTGGAAAACCTCTGTAAGACAAATATTTGTTTCAGCATATCAGAAAAGGTAATCCAAGAACGTTCCGTTACATCCCGTTGGTTTTAGTTATTTAGACCTTTAGTGATACATTAGTAACAGACGTTATAGCAACGCTGGGGTTAACTTTTGAGATGAATAGAAATTTCACACCGTATTGCACGCAACAGAAGTATAATAATAAAATAAACATGAGCAGGAAATGGCTAAATTCTATACCGTGTGTCACGTGTTATTCATCACGTTTGATCTCCTAATAATATCGATTCGGTACTACCTAATGTTGCTTGGACTGGATTAAAGTTAGAGGTAAACATCGCTCAAGTCAGGGCACAATAAGGATATATTTTTAACAGACGCCGGTGGACATTAGGTTTAGGTGAAAGCGGACATAAAGTCATATCAGGTGAATAATAAAAGAACATAAACATTGTCGACAGCGGCCGTTGTGGAAACACATTGTGTAGGGCTGGCCTTAAAAGCTACGTATACATTACACGCCCCCCCCCCCCCTACACCAGAACAATGACAGACGTCTTCTGTCAATGACACGTTGTCAGGTCTGTTGACAGATACTTCACTGATTGAGTTTGTTCTAGAACTTTCTCCAGTCCCCTCCCAAAAGTGGTCCGGTATTTGTGTGATAACAGATGACTGGCCGTCAAACATGGGAATACACACAGAGATTAGTAGAAGTATCTAATCGCCGGTGATCTGATAGTATGAGGCATGCCGGTAGTGATCAGTTACTTCCTTGACTGCCGTATCTTTTTGATTAACCTTCATTATGGTAGTGATAAGTTATTTTCTGTAAGACCGTATCTTTTTGATTAACCTTCATCATGCTAGTGATCATTTACTTCCTTGACTGCGTATCTTTTTTGATTAACCTTCATTATGGTAGTGATAAGTTACTTTCTGTAAGACCTTATCTTTTTTACCAACCTTCATTACGGTAGTGGTACTGTATGTTTGTTACTGTCGATTCTGTGTTACTGATGCGTATCACCACTGAGACGGGTGGAGAGAATCTCTGACAACTTGTTGAAGCGAGATTTGTGCTCCAAAATGGCTCGACTCACTGGCTGATTTAGCACTACAATAAATCAAGGGCAGGCTACTTGTTAATGCTTTACCGACAGGCCTATACAGAATCCAGTATTTTTGCTGTTCTGCGGGGATTTTTGTTAGGGTTGAAACCGGGGTTAGTTGTTGAGGCTACAGCCTTATGATCGAATTAAAACAGCGGTTGTTTGAATAAGTAGATATAGAACTCATATAGCCATCAATTCCCCCATGGTCAGTTTAAACTCAAATTTGAAGGATTATTTTTTTTGTGTTTTCAGAACAGGAGAACACCCTCTCCACTCCCCAAACATTTAGCGTAGATTAGATGCCGATTTGGAGCCGGGAGCACTTTCGTAATTTAAGCAGAATGCCAATCTTTAACGGAGAAGGATGTAGGTTGTCTCCCTGCCTGACTGAGCCCACACAATACAGTATGTCATACACGGCCTGTAGGCCACATAGACGTGTAGAGCCACACGACATTGGGGAATATATCGTTCTGTATCTACGATTAGGACTGGAATTTTGGTGATAGACATAAAAGATCTTATGAAGCGTTCACGTTTTTTTAAAAATAGTCATTCAGCGTATCAAGCCACGCAGATTATAATTCTTCCGTGTTACCGTGTATTTATTTTTGTAAAGAACGTACCTGTACCCTACTTAGGTTTTTATGTTTATATCGGTGCCGCGTTTATGGTTAGAGCTAAGGATGGGATCATCATAATCATTTTTTTCCGTTCGTGCCCAAGTTCATTTCTATTGGGGATAATGTGATCAGCACTCTGCCCCTCCGTCTAGTGTGGTCAGTTCTCTGCCCCTCCGTCTAGTGTGGTCAGTTCTCTGCCCCTCCGTCTAGTGTGGTCAGTTCTCTGCCCCTCCGTCTAGTGTGATCAGCACTCTGCCCCTCCGTCTAGTGTGGTCAGTTCTCTGCCCCTCCGTCTAGTGTGGTCAGTTCTCTGCCCCTCCGTCTAGTGTGATCAGCACTCTGCCCCTCCGTCTAGTGTGATCAGCACTCTGCCCCTCCGTCTAGTGTGGTCAGCACTCTGCCCCTCCGTCTAGTGTGGTCAGTTCTCTGCCCCTCCGTCTAGTGTGGTCAGTTCTCTGCCCCTCCGTCTAGTGTGATCAGTTCTCTGCCCCTCCGTCTAGTGTGGTCAGTTCTCTGCCCCTCCGTCTAGTGTGGTCAGTTCTCTGCCCTTCCGTCTAGTGCGATCGGCACTTTGTCCATCCGCTTTTTTCCCTATCGTGAGTCAGGTACCCATCAGAGCAAAGTGGACGTCCTACAGAATCTGACCCAATCGACCGACGACTCAAGACTGCCAAAGATGTATGTTTTAATTAATACATACAAGAGTTCTAATTAACCTAGTGTAAGGATCAAGCTCTAGATCACTGTGAACCTTATAGCTGACAATAGTCGGTGTGGGATTATCGAGAGCTATGAAGCGTGGATTTTATTTGTTTTGCCATCTTAATATTTAATTGACGTGGGATTATGTGGAGATTGGATTTCTCCCCCTCTCTCCCTTTCCCATTTTGTAATCAGCTTACACGTGTGTTTTTAGTGTGTGCTTAGTTATGACGAGTTTGAAACACCTGTTCTTCTCAACACATTGTGCGGTCGTCAACACAATTAGTAACAATAGTAAATCAATATGCGGGATTCTTTAACTGAGGCAATAAGGCAAGTGTCTTTTCTTCACACACGGCAATTCACTCAGTCGTCCCCTGCCTACTGACGGCAATTCACTCGGTCAATTGTCTCCTGCCTACTGACGGCAATTCACTCAGTCAATTGTCTCCTGCCTACTGACGGCAATTCACTTAGTCGTCTCCTGCCTACTGACGGCAATTCACCCCCCCCCCCTTCTCCCCCCGGCAACCTTCACTGAATGCTGTGAAATCAGGTGAAGTAGAAGGGTACCAGGAGGGAGGACACTTAACTATAGACATGATTGAGGATTACGACATCATCGCAATATTCCAAGAACGGTTGAATAAGGATGTGAATGGGGACGGGCGTTAAAAACGCGTCGAGTGTAATAAATGTAATTGTATCAAGCATTGAATAGGGATGTAGCCTAAAAGGGAAGGCATTAACAAACTTGAAATGTGATAGGCCTATAAGTGTATAAAAAGATTAGTTTTTAGCGCTGTAAATAACGGGTTGTTGTTAGCATTACAAACGGCAGCCAGTGTAATAAATCTAAGTGTATCCACTGCTCCTGTTATTTCATGCCTGTCCCATTTTAACGGCGGCCAGTGTGATAAATCTAAGTGTATCCACTGCTCATGTTGACGGCGGCCAGTGTGAAAAATCTAAGTGTATCCACTGCTCCTGTTACTTCATGCCTGTCCCATTCTAAACGGCGGCCAGTGTGATAAATCTAAGTGTATCCACTGCTCATGTTAACGGCGGCCAGTGTGAAAAATCTAAGTGTATCCACTGCTCCTGTTACTTCATGCCTGTCCCATTCTAAACGGCGGCCAGTGTGATAAATCTAAGTGTATCCACTGCTCCTGTTACTTCATGCCTGTCCCATTCCAAACGGTGGCCAGTGTGATAAATCTAAGTGTATCCACTGCTCCTGTTACTTCATGCCTGTCCCATTCTAAACGGCGGCCAGTGTGATAAATCTAAGTGTATCCACTGCTCCAGTTACTTCATGCCTGTCCCCATTTTAACGGCGGCCAGTGTGATAAATCTAAGTGTATCCACTGCTCCTGTTATTTCATGCCTGTCCCATTCTAAACGGCGGCCAGTGTGATAAATCTAAGTGTATCCACTGCTCCTGTTATTTCATGCCTGTCCCATTCCAAACGGCGGCCAGTGTGATAAATCTAAGTGTATCCACTGCTCCTGTTAACGGTGGCCAGTGTGATAAATCTAAGTGTATCCACTGCTCCTGTTAACGGTGGCCAGTGTGATAAATCTAAGTGTATCCACTGCGCCTGTTATTTCATGCCTGTCCCCATTTTAACGGCGGCCAGTGTGATAAATCTAAGGTATCCACTGCTCCTGTTATTTCATGCCTGTCCCCCACACCTGTCTCACACGTCGATATTTGATTTGACGTGTAGACCAGATGATCCCCTGTAGCTACAGCAAACACTGACGCAATCCTACACTCATGTTGCTGATGTTTTCATGCGCCAGTCTATACACATACTGTCTATACACATACTGATGTATGTTTTTATAATTTAGTGTAGTGGGACCATAGATGTACTGATGTAATCATCTCGTTTTATAATTTAGTGTGGTGGGTCAATAGATATACTGATGTAATTATATGTTTTTATAATTTAGTGTAGTGGGACCATAGATGTACTGATGTAAGCATATCGTTTTATAATTTAGTGTGGTGAGACCATAGATATACTGATGTAAGCATGTCGTTTTATAATTAAGTGTGGCCATCTTTTTATATTCAATGTATATATTCAATATATAATGACGCAGGCCTAACCGAGTTCTTTTTTGTATTTTAATGTGGTTGACCAAAACAATAAAATGATGTAACTATTTTTTAAAATGTCGTAGACGAAATGTTACGATGATGTAATGTTTGCACTTGATAAAGACCTGATATTTTTTCTTAGTATTTACTACAGTAGTACTGTAGGCCTACATATCTCATGACGTAATATTGTCTCGTGTTTCTGTGCCTCACATCAGCTGAGCAAATAACGATTGGATGAATCGTTGATATGTAGGGGCATCTAGCACTTGATGTTATTCGCTTATTCTCCCATAGTTTAATCTTCTATCTTTCTCATTCTCATCGTGTTTTCTTTGAGACTCTCCGAATGGACAATCTGTCTCCCCATCCCTTTCCAGCATATCTTTCTCCCTGACCATCACTCAATCTTTCTATACTCTCTCTCATTAAATTTTATTCTCTGCTATTCTCTCAACATCAATCGGAAGTTGGTGCAGCTTTCTGTACGCATCAAATTTTTTCTTCATTCTTAATTGTTGAATAAAGAAGGGGATTCCCTCTAACACCGTTATGTATTACGTGTCAACGAGTTTTTCGCTTTGTGGGCCGTTGACTCCTTTCGACTGGTTTTCTTTCAAGGACAATCATCAAGGCGGCAGTTGTGAGTTTTCTCTACTAGATGGGTCGATGTCCCTTGCTAACTAGCCGCGTCTGCCCGTGGGTCCGATCACGTGAGTCTATACGTTAACATTCACACGCGCTTCCGCCCGACCACGCCGCCCCCTATAAGAGCAATAATTATAGACTTGTTCCACACTGTTTGCCCCTCACATCCTTGATAAGTTCAGCCTGAACCCTGGTCCCCGACACGCGAGCTGCAACTAAAAATGCCATCTTCGTGTTCTCTGACATCAGAGCTGTAGCCCAAATGCCACCTTGGTGACCTGGATCTTCCCGTGACGTTTTGTCAAGGTGTGTGATGTCTGCACTTCCTGTGGTAACTGGCGGAGGGGACCTGGGCAAACACGGGGCCTCGACTTTAAACAGGTCCCTGTGTTGACAGTCTGCACTGGTCAATACAGCCATATCACTGTAGGTGCGGGGACCTTCGCAAGCCTCACTCAGTAAATATTCCCACGCCGGCTTTCTTCGGTCTCATTAAAACAAATCGTTCAATAAAAATTGTTTAAAAACCTATCTCTAATTTTTTTGTCGCTCTCTTAAAGGACGGAAGCCAATATTTTATTTGTCTGCAATATTGTGTCACTGACAGCAAGGAGTGGGCGTGTCATGTGTGTTTAGGCTTGACGTCTACAGATCCTGCCTTTGACATGTAACACAGCCCTCAGACCCTACACTGCCAAGTCTTCGCTCTCCCATATCGACACTCCCAGGTCCCACACACACTCCCAGGTCCCACACACACTCCCAGGTCCCACACACACTCCCAGGTCCCACACACACTCCCAGGTCCCACACACACTCCCAGGTCACACACACACACTCCCAGGTCCCACTCACACTCCCATGCCCCACACACTCCCAGGTCCCACACACTCCCAGGTCCCACACACTCCCAGGTCCCACACACAGTACCAGGTCCCACACACAGTACCAGGTCCCACACACAGTCCCAGGTCCCACACACTCCCAGGTCCACATACTCACAGGTCCACATACTCCCAGGTCCCACACACTCCCAGGTCCCACACACTCCCAGGTCCCACACACTCCCAGGTCCCACACACTCCCAGGTCCACATACTCACAGGTCCACATACTCCCAGGTCCCACACACTCCCAGGTCCCACACACTCCCAGGTCCCACACACTCCCAGGTCCCACACACTCCCAGGTCCACATACTCACAGGTCCACACACTCCCAGGTCCCACACACTCCCAGGTCCCACACACTCCCAGGTCCCACACACTCCCAGGTCCCACACACTCCCAGGTCCCACACACTCCCAGGTCCACATACTCACAGGTCCACACACTCCCAGGTCCCACACACTCCCAGGTCCCACACACTCCCAGGTCCCACACACTCCCAGGTCCCACACACTCCCAGGTCCCACACACTCCCAGGTCCCACACACACCCAGGTCCACACACTCCCAGGTCCCACATACTCCCAGGTCCCACACACTCCCAGGTCCCACACACTCCCAGGTCCCACACACTCCCAGGTCCCACACACTCCCAGGTCCCACATACTCACAGGTCCACACACTCCCAGGTCCCACACACTCCCAGGTCCCACACACTCCCAGGTCCCACACACAGTACCAGGTCCCACACACTCCCAGGTCCCACACACTCCCAGGTCCCACACACTCCCAGGTCCCACACACTCCCAGGTCCCACACACTCCCAGGTCCCACACACTCCCAGGACCCACACACCCACAGGCCCACACACTCCCAGGACCCACACACTCCCAAGTCCCACACATTGTAACGTTTTTTGAATTGTATACCAGGAAGTAACCCCATTGTCAGGCGCCGTGTATTGTGTTCCTACAGTTGTTTTTTAGATTATAGATTCAGATACACATTTTTTTAGTTATTAAAACTTCAAAATGAAAACGTGTGCAGATTCGTTTGTTTTAAGTTAGGCACAACCAATTTAAGCGAAAACAACTTGAATCGTGGCTGCGTGTTAATGCCTTTATCAGAAATATTTTTCAAAACGTTTCTTGACCTGATAAAGCTGTTCATCCCAACCTTTGTCTTGATTGGTCGAGCTAATCGTCTGCTGTGCTGATACATGTGTAAACATTGCGTCACTACGGTGTGTATAGCCACACTTGTTTTAAAACCATTCCATCAGACCTCTCCGTCAGCAAACCCGTCACATATGTCCACTTCAACATAACTGTGACGTAATATGTTTACCTGCTTTTGCTGAAGTGATCCAAGATTGACGGTGTCAATAGATTTTTAACCCTTTTATTGTCAACCTGGCTGTGTCAATACATTTTTAACCCTATTATTGTCAACCTAGTTTCGTCAAAAAATTTTAACCCTTTTATTGTCCATCTGGTTTTCTCAATAAATATTAACCCTTTTATTTTCAACCTAGTTTTCTCAATAGATTGTAACCCTTTTATGTCCACCCTTGAAGTTTCATGCTACTGTTGTTTTAATATCAGCCATTTGTGTTTGTCATACCATCGCAGCTGTCGTGTTGTTATTTATGACGTTTTGTCAAGTTATTGTAAGATTATTCTCGACCCCTATCTGCGTTTTATTGTGCTACCGTCCTCTGATTGGTCTGTGCTAGTCACGTGAATGTCATCTATATTGTGATACCATCCTGTTTTAATGCAGTTGTGACACCCGTTCCAGTTAATATACTTCGGTGTTGTTGTTTTTTTACCTTTTAAGTCAACCAGGATGCAAGGGGCTATGTGGCATGTTTCTAATCCTTGTATGATGGCAGTGGCTTCTGATGTTTCTGTGTACGGCAGCTAAGGTTTCCTTAGCTAGACAACAGACCAATTGTCGAGCTGGGGAATATTTGCTGCTGTACTGCATCCTGCTTCGGTTCAATGGGGGAGACACGGTGTATTCCGCTGACTTCACACAATGCGTGTTTTTTTATTTTTTTATTTTAGGACTTAATCTCGTGCCAGAGTCAAGCAGAGTTTCTTTCAGGCATCATTACGCAGCACTGACCCCCCCCCCCCCCCACTGAGAACGTCCACCGCCTCCCTTCCCAACGAAATAGCAATAATTAATAAAGAAAATATATACTTCAATCAGTGCTCCCCGCCTCTCTTAGTTTCAAGAGCCACCGGTGGATAAAAATGTCTGAAAGAAACCTTGACTTTAAACCCCGATACAGATGGTGCCGGCCCACCCGTTGCGGTTTTTAATTTTCCGATCATAAGCGGGTTTGTTGTTTTTCAATACAAGATATTGAACGATAAATATTGTCCCTCTTCATATTGCCTTCAGCCGATTAGTGAAGTCTCAGCAACTTTCCTCTTGTAAATACAAAGTGCATCTGTATTACCAGAGTTTCTTTCAAGTGTGTGTGTGGGGGGGGGGGGGGGGTATTCTTCCCCCCCCCCTTCCCCCCGAAGGAAATAGTATTTATAGCATTTGTGTGTGTTGGGGAACAAAAGTCTGTACCCACAATGAGTGAACATTGTGGTACACGTCGCTGTTTCTTTCAAACATTTTTCTATAAGTGCAAGAAGGCGTACTTAAATTCACGTGAAGGTGGGGGGGGGGGGGAGGAGGGGTTAAAGTATAAATTTTCCATATAAATAAATTATATATTTTAGTCGGGGTGGTTGCGATACTCGGAGGAGTCGTCCACCCCCCCCCCCTCCACCTTCCCCCCCCCCCCCCCGCACACACACACACACACACACACACAAATGCCTGGAAGAAACTCGAGTAAACGTTACCACATTTAAAAATAACAAGAAGACAGTTACAGTCGACATAAATAACCTGCATTAGTAATAACTGAGATAAGGCTAAACTTCAACATCGTGACGTTCATTTTTTTTTCCATGCCAATAAAAGCCACGGTGCTGGTGCCGTGTGAACTTCCTGCTTTGGGACTGATTCATCTAGAGCAGACTTCAGTAGGTTTTGGGTCGTATAACTTATATGGCTGACACTTTGGGGACTGGACCAGTCATAGGACCTTCATACTACACCCGGACCTTCACACTACACCCGGACCTTCACACTACACCCCGTCATAGGACCTTCACACTACACCCGGACCTTCACACTACACCCCGTCATAGGACCTTCACACTACACCCGGACCTTCACACTACACCCCGTCATAGGACCTTCACACTACACCCGGACCTTCACCCTACACCCCGTCATAGGACCTTCACACTACACCCGGACCTTCACACTACACCCCGTCATAGGACCTTCACACTACACCCCGTCATAGGACCTTCACACTCCACCCCGTCATAGGACCTTCACACACCACCCCGTCATAGGACCTTCACACTCCACCCCGTCATAGGACCTTCACACTACACCCCGTCATAGGACCTTCACGCTACACCCGGACCTTCACACTACACCCGGACCTTCACACTACACCCGGACCTTCACACTACACCCCGTCATATGACCTTCACACTACATCCCGTCATAGGACCTTCACACTACACCCCCGTTATAGGACCTTCACACTACATCCCCGTCATAGGACCTTCACACTACACCCCGTCATAGGACCTTCACACTACACCCCGTCATAGGACCTTCACACTACTCCCCGTCATAGGACCTTCACACTACACCCGGACCTTCACACTACACTTGGACCTTCACACTACACCCCGTCATAGGACCTTCACACTACACCCGGACCTTCACACTACACCCCGACATAGGACCTTCACACTACACCCCGTCATAGGACCTTCACACTACACCCGGACCTTCACACTACACCCCCGTCATAGGACCTTCACACTACACCCCGTCATAGGACCTTCACACTACACCCGGACCTTCACACTACACCCCCGTCATGTGAACTTCAAACTACAATCTGGCATATGACCTTCACACTACACCCCGTCATAGGACCTTCACACTACACCCTATCAAAGGACCTTCACTCCCCACTCTGTCCCTAGAACCAGGCAGTAGTTAAATGTATTTGTTATCTCCTTGCTAGTATAACGGTCTCCCACGTCCATTCATTGACTTGTCCCATCACCCCCCCCCCCCCCCTCCCCCCCCCCCTCCCCTCATGCACTTCAAAACCAATATCTGCACAGTTTACTCCGCCACTTACGAGTCAGTTATCTGAATCTAGACTCTTGAGAGCTCTGTGTTTCTCAGAAAACATTTCAACACGCCCGCACTAACACAAATTATGTTAACAATTGCGACCTTTTTTTCTCTTTCGTGTAGTAAAAGAAACCAATCAGTCAAGATCGATATTTTCTTAATCCTTTAATCCTTCTATAATTCGGTGCCATTGTATTATTTGACTGCAATTCCTGATCCTTTCAAGCACCCCCTACTGTATCAAATAATGAAATATACTTGTTTGAAATGCCCAGTATCTATAGTTTGTTGTTTTGACACTATAAAGCTTAGACATTTACTGCCGTCTATAAAAGATTGCTTTATGACCTGTCCACATGCCTGCTGTGGGTTCATTGTGGTATTCAACTGCACTCAGGCAGCCTGATTTGTAGATAGAAGCAGGAAGTAACCATATATAAGATGTATATATATACATATATATATATAAGCATACATGTAAAGATAGGCTAGGTAGAACGTTTTTATCGTTTAAAGTCCTTAATGTAACTAACATATATGTGAGTCTATCTTTATGTCCTTAACCTTAGAGGGATGTATATTATCTGCCCCTATGTATGTCTATGGTGAAACAATGCCATTCATGTGCTAATGATATCTCAGGCGTGTGTTCATGACTGTTGTGTGAGTGTGAGGTTATGTGTGTACCTGTTGTATACCTGTATGATGTTATTTGTGTACCTGTTGTATACCTGTGTGAGGTTGTTTGTATACCTGTTGTATACCTGTGTGAGGTTGTTTGTATATGTTGTATACCTGTGTGAGGTTGTTTGTATACCTGTTGTATACCTGTGTGAGGTTGTTTGTATACCTGTTGTATACCTGTATGATGTTATTTGTATACCTGTTGTATGCCTGTGTGAGGTTATTTGTGTACCTGTTGTATACCTGTGTGAGGTTATGTGTGTACCTGTTGTATACCTGTGTGAGGTTGTTTGTATACCTGTTGTATACCTGTATGATGTTATTTGTGTACCTGTTGTATACCTGTGTGAGGTTATTTGTGTACCTGTTGTATACCTGTGTGAGGTTGTTTGGATACCTGTTGTATACCTGTGTGAGGTTGTTTGGATACCTGTTGTATACCTGTGTGAGGTTGTTTGTATATGTTGTATACCTGTGTGAGGTTGTTTGTATACCTGTTGTATACCTGTATGATGTTATTTGTGTACCTGTTGTATACCTGTGTGAGGTTATTTGTATACCTGTTGTATCCCGCATGATACACAAGCCGTTGTCTCCCCGCCCCATGTAAGGCCATTATGCACAATGTCACGCTTGACTTGCCTCCTGTCTGACTTACCTGTATCTGTTACCTGCATGTGTCCAACTGTTGTGTCTAACCTGCCGTGTTGTAACCATGACGACGTGTTAAAAAAAACGTGGTCTTACTGTAATCAACGAAAGCGAGGCTTTGTATCACGTGCCCTAAATAATGGTATCAATCATCTAAGACTGAAAGAAATTGAATCGAACTGTTCAATCTATTATGATCTAAAAATCAATTATTAGTTTTTGTTGCTTAGTATTGAGGTTGGAGGTTTTAGGCCTATCTGATGTGTGGGTTTTATTTATAATTTAGTACAACTTTTCTTGTACTTGGATAATGTGAATTTGTAGAACGTTTTTGCAGCTAGATTCACTTACTTTAAATACTTTGTATCCCTACCCCGTATATTCGCCTATCGTTACCTCGTATTTCTTTCAGCAATTTTCGCTTGCCTTAATTACCTGATATTTGTTAATTGACTTACCTTAATTACCTAGTATCTCTTAAAGGTATAGTCGCTTACCTTTATTACCTGGTATCTCTTACAGTTATATTTGTTTACCTTGATTACCGGGTATTTGTTACATGTATATTTGCTTACCTTTATTGCCTGGTATCTCTTACAGGTATATTTGCTTACCTTGATTACCTGGTATTTGTTACATGTATATTTGCTTACCTTGATTACCTGGTATTTGTTACAGGTATATTTGCTTACCTTTATTACCTGGTATCTCTTACAGGTATATTTACTTACCTTGATTACCTGGTATTTGTTACAGGTATATTTGCTTACCTTTATTACCTGGTATCTCTTACAGGTATATTGACTTACCTTGATTACCTGGTATTTGTTACAGGTATATTCGCTTACTTAAACTACCACGTCCCAGTGAAAAGACAAGAGATCCTACAGAAACTGATCAATGGACTCAAGAGATTGGAGTACCGTGGCTACGACTCTGCAGGTCAGTATTAGGCCGCTACATTCGCCTCTTTAATACTCTAGTCAACATTTGTAGCGCTTATTTGCGATGTTTTCAGTCCATTGTATCTGCAGTGACTTGAAGGCATTGATGAATCAGGTTATTGAAAAAACATTTTGACTAGCTTTTGTGTCGTTTTGAATAGGCACCATACACTCATTAGCTAACAAAAAACGGATTATCAGACATAGACACACTTTATGTTAAAAAGGACATATCCCACATTCCCTCCCCCCCCCCCCCCACGCAAGCAAAACCCACAGTTCATCACACAGCAACACGCCATGTGTACAGTGAATGGTGTGTGCATTTGTGTGTGTGATATAGTTGTCCCCGAGTATAGCCTCACCATACAGGGTACTATGTTTATATGTGGTTCACATAGTATCTTGCTGTCTTGTGGGGAAAGAACGACATTTTTTAGAGCAAACTACTGTAGTCTCCAATTGAGTGGTATATTTAATGTGATCTTTAAAAAAGCTACGTCGTATCTCCTACTATGATATAGTTAATGTGATATAAAATAAAGCTTTACCAGAGGCCAATTTTCGAGTGCAAATGATTGATTATAGTCTCACAGGGAATGAAATAATTCATGTGGTCTAAAATAAGCTCAACCAGAATCAAATTTTCTAGTACAACTGGTGGTATTCATAAGTCGAGTGCTAAGATCTAAACTAAGTTTGACCAGAGGTGGAGCAGTGGGGTGGTGCCCTAAACCCCGCGAGCATGTAAAGTCACGTGGTACGTCTGTTGCAGGAATCGCCTTCGAAGGTTCAGCAGCAGAGAGCGGCTGTACGTGTGAAATAAAGATCATCAAGCAGACGGGCAAAGTGGCGGCACTGGAGAAACTTGTGGAAGGTAAATACCCCGGGGCTTAACACCAGACTTCATCAGACTTTTTTTTTAATAGTTTGATTAAATAAAATAAATTGGAATCCTTTAGGTTTAGTCTTGCGGTTGTTAATTATTTTAGATAAATTTTTATTAGCTGGTATTGGGTATTTGTTGTAGCTCTCAGTTGAAAGCTGTTGTGGAAATTTTTATTTACTAATCCGGTCGATTATGAAGACGGGATGATCCCTCGCCCCATTTTACTAGCACCAAGTACAGGGTTTCTTTCAGTGCGTCCCCCACCGAAAGTTTCGGCAGTAAGAAACCTAGTCTCAGCAGTATAGAAACCTAGTCTCAGCAGTATAGAAACCTAGTCTCAGCAGTATAGAAACCTTGTCTCAGCAGTAAAAAAAAAACCATGAGATCAGCAGTACAAAATGAGACTGCCCGAGCCGTATAAAACCGTCCGACCTATCTGTACCATCTACCCGAGCCCATCACGCCGCATGTTTGCCTCTAGCCATCGGGACAACGAAATCCGCTGACTTCACACATTGGCGGCTATATTTAGACATCGGAAACTGTAATAAATGGTTGTTTCATGGAAATTAAGATTAAATTTTTTTATAACCGATTAAGGGCTTTACCTTTCTATAATAAGATCATTTGTACATGACAAATAATTGGTAGGAAGTTAAGTGGACGAGGTCAGGGGTCAGATGGTCAGCTGACGTGTTCACCAAACAGTTGGGCTGTATAATCAGGTATAATAAATTAATCCTACCTTTTGTTGGCTGACAGAGCCATTAAGTGTAGGGACAGGTTTTTGTTTAATGTGTTGTGTCAGGCTTGGGTACCTAGATGAGAGCTAGCAGCAAATTATTCGAATACTGCCATACTGGTGATCATAGACGTGTCTCGTATTTTAATTCTTCTTCAAAAAAAAAAAAAAACCCAACAAAAAAACAGATAGCTAGTGTTAATTTGACATTCAATTACACAAGAGGCAAAAAGTTGACACGAGTAGATGTATTTGTATATGTGACTCAATCAACGAGTGCTCCTATTTCCATATCTAAACGAGTGCCAATAACAGCCGTATACAAACGTCCGACCTAGGTCTATCTTTACAATACATTAAAATTGTACACAAACTGTCAAACTTCCTTAAACAGGAACTTATCAACTTGACCCCGCGTGTATAGGTGGGACTATATCAGCTAGTTCCTGCTTTCATTTCTACACAAGTGAAAAATCTTTACACTTTTTTTTTAATCTGACGGCGCTGAATCTAATGATAAATGAACCGTGGCGGCTAATTAATTATGAACCAACGACCCGTACAGGAGAAGCAGACGATTCACTGAACTGATCCTGTTTTGTTGCGCAATCGGGTGGCGCACCGTTTGTGAATGCGCGTGGTTTCCTGCCTACGTGACCTGAAGTCATTCCTAATTTTTGTGTTTGGTGTCCCATTACGTAGAATATTAATTACGGCTAAGTTAATTTAAAATTGGGGTTTTCATTCTTAAGTCGTCTAATAATAGCATAGACAGCGTAATTAAGAGCTTTTGTCTTAAACTCGTAGTAAGCTAACGTCAACTTGGATCAGTTTACTTTGCACCCTGCTGCGGGGGTCTAATCCAGCTTTTATAATTGTGTATTTACAATACAATTGAATGCTAGTATTAGATTTGTATCACTTAATCCACGCAGCATTTTTTTAAAAACACGCCATGGTGTCGACAAGGCTAGATATCGGCTCCCCCAGAACTTGATTTAACTCCATCTAAAAAAAAAAAAGTTAATAAAAAGTCTAGTGACAATTTAAGCGCAATTTCCTTATGTTATCCATAACAATTTTTAATTTTTTGTGACCGAACGAAAGGATATTTTTTTGCGCTAAAAACCTACACGATGCTCAATTTAAATTAAAAATATCATCCCAGGCCTACACGATGCTCAGTTTAAAAATTCTTAATTAATTTTTTGTGACCGAACGAAAGGATATTTTTGAAAACTTTCTTCGGCAATATTGTTCTAAATTATGGCAGGAATCGATTGGTAAATGTTTCAAGTCGCTAAGTGGTCTGGTTGCCGAGATATGGGCCAAAAACTGCATTTTTTCGAGGTTTTTTGGCTTTTCCGGGAAATCCAGGAAGGAATTGAAAGCCTTGAAAGTTTTGTTTTCTTTCACTTTTATTAAAGTACTTATTGAATTGTTATGTAATAATCGTAAGCGATATGACCCCACATTTTGCTTTACTATACTTTAATGGATTGGGGGGGAAAACATGGTTTCTTTATGATAACTTTTGAAAACAACAGCGAAAAAATTTGGTAAAAAAAAACAACTAGTCGGGTTCAGGAGAGGATACGTTAGATAGATCAGGGATTTTTCCAATCCATTCTGGCTTTTTGATGTCTTAGTTTCTGTCTTACCATGGGAAGTGGGCGAGTGTCAAACGGGAGGGGTTGTCGATTATTGAAAATAATAAAACCCAGCTTAGGCATTTTAAACAAACACAGATGTTGATCGATTTTTGTTTTATCATCTTTTACACAGCTGTCCATTGAGCTCAACACGACCGGTAATGGTGTATGTAGCTACATGTTGCCAACTACACTGGTGGCTACATTAAATTGGTGGCTACGTGTAGCCAACTACACTGGTGGCTACGTGTAGCTAACTACATTATATTGGTGGCTACGTGTAGCTAACTACATTACATTGGTGGCTACGTGTAGCTAACTACATTACATTGGTGGCTACGTGTAGCTAACTACATTACATTGGTGGCTACGTGTAGCCCACTACATTACACTGGTGGCTACGTATAGTCCACTACACTGGTGGCTACGTGTAGCAGGTTGATTCCCTCACAAGTTCCCCCTGTTGATGTCACTTTGTCTCTCCATTACTGTCGTCACAAAACTAACTGGGAGGTTGGGAGCTCAGACTTTTGTGACGTGCTGTACAGTGTAGATGTCGGCAGGCCGGGTTAATGTGTGACGTCATAGTTTTATTTCGTGCTAATAAAAACTATTTCAAATAACTTTTCGTCATATATGTGGGTGTTTTGGCGGGGCGCCTGGATTTTTTAAAAAAATGTTAATAGGGGGTAATGGGTGCATGCAATTCGGTTAAAATATATTGGTGTCATTTATTGAAGACACCTTTCAAATTGAACCATTCCCAGCAACAACTGCCAAAAGAAAGCACTTACATACACCTTATATGTAACACACACATACATTTTATATATGTATGTATATGTGTATATATATATATATATATATATATATATATATATATATATATATATATATATATATATATATATATAATGCGTGTGTGCGTGTTTCTTTGTGTTTAGAATCCAAGGACAAGATAGATTTCGACAAAGAATTCAGCATCCATGTCGGTATTGCTCACACCCGTTGGGCCACTCATGGTGAGCCAAGTCCAACCAACGCTCACCCTCACAGGTCAGACCCTAACAATGGTGAGTACTCCCGTCCTATATGTCTATGGTCACAGTCCCTTCTATACAAGGTGTTAGTTTAGAGCTAGACCTTATATTTTACAAACCATGTTGAGTATTTAATTCTAAGTTATATTTTTTCCCCTGTGAGTATAAATATATTATGTATAAGTATAAATATATATTATGTATAAGTATAAATAGATATTATGTATAAGTATAATTATATATTATGTATAAGTATAATTATATATTATGTATAAGTATAAATATATTATTGTATAATATGCAACTATATTTTGTGTGATTTAGAATTCGCCCTGGTTCACAACGGCATCGTCACAAACTACAAGGATATCAAGTCTTTCCTTGTGAGTTACAGTCCCTTTGTTGTGGGATTAGCTTACACATTTGGTGTCTGGTTGTGTCCGTAGCCATGTTCTGTGTCTGGTTGTGTCAATAGCCTACACGTTTTGTGTGACTGGTTGTATCAATAGCCTATGTTTTCTGTGACTGGTTGCCTACACGTTTTGTGTGCATGTTTGTCAGTAGACTAGTCAAATGCCTGGTTGTGTCTATAGTCTACACGCTTTATATGACTAGTTGTGTCAATAGCCTACATGCTTTGTATGCCTGGTTGTGTGAATAGCCTGCATGTTTAGTGTGCCTGGTTGTGTGAGCACATACAGTAAGTGCCATCTCATCTTAATCTCACTGCTCTCTTACACCCCCCACAGACCCAGAAAGGATTCCTCTTCGAGACAGAGACCGACACAGAAGTCATCGCCAAGCTGCTCAAGCACCTGTATGACAACCACGCGGGCCAGCCAATCAAACTCCGCGAGCTGGTGGAGATGACCGTTGCACAGCTGGTCAGTGATTTCTTTGCTCGCTCTAAATAATAAACACTGCAGCTAAGCTAGTGGGATGGCATGGTTGAATGGTAGAGCATTCCACTGCTAGACCAAAATGTTCGGATCCCATGCTTGAATTAGTAAGACTTCCCTAGGTCCACCCAACTCTGTTGGGTATCTGACTCAAATTAGGGAAAGTAAAAGTGGCTAGGCATAGAGCTGTCCACACTATCATGTCTGAGGTCAAGGAAATAGGTCAATTCTACTTCACCTACTTGGTGGCGGTAACTTTAAAAGGGTACTTTACTTATTTTTTAGTCAGTTATATTGTCAAAATTGTGTTTAAACTTTTTTTTAAAACTAATAACTGGTCGTTTTTTTTTTGCTTTGTTACAATAATATATAACTCAACACAACCAGGTCAATTAATTTAATCTTCACGTGTGTGGCTATATTGATTCGTTAAAGGTTAACTTCAGCACTATAAGGTCTTTGTCTTTAAATCTAAAGGACTTCAGGTAACATGGCCTTTAATTCCAGCTTCAGACAATAGTGAACTTTTTAATAAAAAAAAACTCCTGTAACACACTACATTGGTTAATTGTTTCCATACAGTGGTGCCAAAGATCAAATTGATTCTATGAAAGTGTAACCGACCCATTTAACTTATTGATTGCCACGGTTGACTGAACCCTAACATACATGCGGATTAGGGTGTGTGGGGTTTATATTAATGAATAAAACACCAGGAGTACATTGGTCAGATCAGAAAGTGCTGTTTATTCATCTGTTGTATTCTGGTCTTCCATAATCGACAACACACTCTCAGTGCGAGATGGGGAGGGGGTCGGAATTTTGGACGAAGGGGAGAGGGCTGGGAAAGTGTGACGACACACTTTTTCATTTTAAAATGTAATGTTAGAAACAGAATTTTAGCCATTATTTCGCTTTTTGTCTTTTTTTTATTTGTATGAATGCCTCCTCCTTCTCTCCCATCATCCCCCCCCCCCCATCCTGAGCTCGCAGATGACCTTGGTCCCGAGTCTCGGCCACCTGACCTGTGTATTTAGGACGGTCACGAGAAACTCGGGTGCCAAGTGTATTAGCGCTGATGTTGGTGTCAGCCTGACTTGCCCTCAGCGGTTCAAGGCACCGAGCTTTCATCTTTGCGCCTGTCAGAATATGGGCTTAGACTTCCGGTGGTTATGTTTACTTTTGTAATCGCCGGTCACGTGACGTAAATAAATAGCACTAGGATCGTCCGCGGGAGTGTTGGATTACGCGTGGTTACATAACAAGATCTGACGTCTGCCGTGGTTTTAGTCGGGGGCTCTACTGGTATCTGCTGACATTTGCCTACTTGTCTTGTTTTATGTGTTAGGGGAACCCCCCGGGGGAAAGGGGGGGGGTAGGGGGAATAGGCCTTGACGTGTATGATGCTCAGCAAGGTTATAATACAGTTAGGTCAACGTCCAGTTCAGTTATTGAAGTTTTATCTGGCAAGTACATGTGTTCTTAGCGGACCGACACGGCACACGTGTTCAACTAACGATTCAACCACGTACATAAATGTCGCCATGCATTTTAAGCCGATGTTTTATATTTAACACACACACACACACCAACCCTGGAGCGTTGCTACGGGCTGGGATTCTTCTCCACGTCCAACATCCCCCTCCCTCACTCCCGTGTTAAATTGACATCAGAAACTTTTACTCCTCAAAAAAAAAAAATTGATTTATAAATAATTATCTTTTAAACGGAAAAAAAAGTTACACTTCACACTCCACATCCAACCTCGTCACTTAAGTCAGATCTCCTTACTTATTTGTGTGAGGTCATTTATGAAATACCCCCCCCCCCCCCCGACGGCCATGACACGTGTTTAGCAGAAGACGTAGCCGCTCGTGTTATAATGGGAGCATGGCAAGCTGCCTGTATCGTATGTCAATAAATACAAATAGAAAAAAAATCTTTATTTACTTTCATAATACAATATAACATTACAATATAGTATAATATAAACAGCTTTTATAAGGCGACTTTTTAAACTCCAGGTTGTATTGTCAATTCCGGTACTTAAAAGTAAAACGAAGCGTTTACTCAATCAACGTTTATATATCTCTAGCACGGCGCGTGGTACAAGTGTATAGTACGTGATTTTGGCCTTAGCTTGCTGTAAAATCTCATGTCAACAACCGTTCGATTAGACAAACATTTCAATAGTCTCCCACTTCATGCGTGATAAAGATTTTTGCGTCAATTGACGTTCACACTATAGTGGCCAGATTCGTTTTTCATAATCTAACTAAAGTACATGTCAGCACAAAGTACTATTACAATTGATTCTTCTATTAATTTTATTGTCGTTAAAGAGTCTAAGATATTTTATTTTAAAAACTAGAAGTCACACATAGATCTACATTCTGTTTAAGTTTTTTAGTTTGCAATAAATAGGTGATTCGCCATAAATGACGTCACAACCTAACGAGATTTTTAAAAAATTGTGACGATGTTGGGCAGGGCCTGAAGAAATGTGACATAGCACCAACGTTGTAAATCTTGGGCCTAAGAATAATTAAAAACTATGGCTATTTGAGCTGGTGGGGTAGAATTTTGTGTTGTTTATATAAGGGGGGCGGTCTGGTGTATGGCGTGTGGTGACAGGGGTAGCGGTCTCCCGATGGGTGCCTGACTCACGTTAGGGAAACAAAGGCAGCTGGGCATAGTGCCGACCACTCTTATCTCCTCTCTATGTCGAGGTCATGGAAGAAGATAAACTCTACTCCACTCTGCTCCGTGTGTCATGGGCACCAATGGGATGATGATAGGGACACCATTACATCATTTACAATCTTTTTAGCTCAAGTCGATTAAATTCCAAGATTTATTTCTATATTGTCGAGTAGATTTCCGTTGACTGTAAAAATCAATGGTTGATGATTTCATGATGTTTTAGAAGGTACATTTGTTGTGGCTGCTACCTTAGAGCGTCAGAAACTGATAAACCTATTCAGCCATTCTTCAATTAGATATTGTCTAAGGGCATCAACATTCATGTTTAAATTGTTTGAAAGACCTAACTAATAGAAGAGTCATAAAGATCTGTTATGGTCATTTTTAAATGGTTTATATTTGAACTTTTAAGACAAATTTATGTATGTAAACCTGTGTGCTTGTTTTGCTACACCATTAGTTTTTGCTACTTAACCCTTTCTGAACTGATGGTCAATAGGGCAGATGAAGTAGAGCTCATCTTACCTTGACAACTGCTTATGAAGGGATAGTGTGGTGATAACCTGTGCTCAGCTGCTTATTTTTTTCTCTAACCTGAGTCAGGTACCAATGAAAGCTGGGTGGGATCAGGGACAAAAATAATACAAAGATCAGAACATTTATGTGTATGTGATTGTGTCAATGCTGTATGCATTCTCCCATTCATTGTTGTATATATGTACATGTATATTTTCAGGAGGGAGCCTTTGCCCTTGCAGTGATCAGCAAACATTACCCTGGTGATATTGTAGCTACAAGGTATGGGCTCATTCACTTTTTTCAGCATTACTTTTACATCACTTGGCTAAATGGTTGCCTTTTTACGTTAGTTTACGTCACTATGCTAAATAGTTGCCTTGTTATCTAATGTTTTATAAAGTGTGTAAATGGTATATGATTCAATTGGTCTAAATGACATTTAATCCAGTTAATCTGAATGACATTTGATCCAATTTATCTAAATGACATTCAATCCAGTTTATCTAAATGACATTTGACCCAGTTGATCTAACTGACCAATCCCCTAATTACAGGAGAGGAAGCCCCCTGCTGATTGGTGTAAAGAGTGAGAACAAGCTGAGCACTGACCACATTCCAGTCATGTTTAGCAAAGGTAGGCTGGTCTTTAGTGGCCTGCATGTCTGTGGCTAATGTTCATTACTAGATCATGTTCTGTCTGTAAGTGAAGGAGTAACCTGCCATCATCATTCAAATCAAGACTCGGCAGTTTAAAAAGTGGGACAGGAAAATGGTGCAGATCTTCCGCCAATGTCAAATGGCTGAATGATAAACTGAAGAATAAAATTGGCGAATAAGAATTTTTGGGGGAAATTTTATATAAGCGCTGAGAAATCATAGCATTTTTATTAATATGTATTGGAATTATTAATATAAGATGTGGGAAAGATTAATGGATTGTTTTTATTCTATGAATTTTATTATCGTAAATAACAAATTAACCATATTCCATGGTGCTTATTTATTACCAAATATCAGTTGAATAATATTTAATCACTAATTCATTTAAATTTTATTTAACATTATTTTTTCTTTTGTCATAACTTCGAATAATATTTTAATAATTTTAAACATCTCACATTGTAGTCTCCCTTTATTGCAAGCTCACTCACAATTTAATTAGTCTTTTAATCATCTTGTACTCATACCTTTAATCACCATTGATGTACATACGTTGTTGGCTTGACCTTTACTGTATTGAAATGTGCTCAGGTCAAACAGACTTTAAAGAAGGTAGTTCAAGGACATTTTTTGGCTAAGCTTTTAATTGCTATTAAATAATTTGTCCAAATCCACGACTAATGAATTGTTTCTGCAAGTCTTAATGTTGGTTTGGATACATTTGTATGTTTAGAAATGTTTACAATTAGCTTGATTAATTGAAGTTAGATTTTTGATCAATGCATTTTTGTCTTGGAAAAAAATTGATGGGATTTAGCATAGTACAAATATTAATTACCAGCCAAACTAGGGACAGTGAGACCGAATTATTTGTCTTGACTGTACCTTGAGGAAGCTTGTAAATCATTGGTCCTGGGTTTTGGCTTTAGAGTTAGCTGCCCCTAGCTTTCTTCTTAGAGATAACACATTCATCTGCTTCACCAATATATTTGTATAGTCATTCCATCCATTGATCAACCTAAACTCAATTCAGCAGCATTATTTCTATAGTCATTCCATCCATTGATCAACTTAAACTCAATTCAGCAGCATTATTTGTGTGATCCTTCCATTCATTCATAAGTTCAACCTATTCAGCTGCATTATTTACTGTATGGTCATTTTATCTATTCGTCAAGCTAAACTCAATCCAGCAGCATTATTTGTATAGTCATTCCTTCCATTCATCAAGCTAAACTCAATTAAGCAACATCATTTGTATAGCTTTTACAGAGTTGTTAATTTTGCTCACTGCCTGTTCTCTTTAAAGCATCTGCAAATTTCTCTATTTGATATATTCAATCAATTAGTTTTTTCCAATTTATTCAAGTTTACCCCATGTTAAAAATCCCACAATAACTTTTGGTACAATCGTAAAACATTCCTTCATCACATATAAAAATATTACAAAAATGTCCAATGTGGCAAATATATTAATAAAATTGTCCAATGTGGCAAATACATTACTAAAAATGTCCAATGTGGCAAATACATTACTAAAAATGTCGCAAATACATTACTAAAAATGTCCAATGTGGCAAATACATTACTAAAAATGTCCAATGTGGCAATTGTTGTTTTTCTGTGTAGTGTGGATGTGAGAGATGGTTTATTGCATGCACTACTAAAAAGGTTTTGGGGTCTGGCTGGGGTGAGTGAATGCAGTCTGTAGGGTCAAGTAGCTCATCTTGTGTGGAGGCTGCATGCTTGAGGTTTAGTACACATGACTGTTGCCAGTTGTTTGTTAGATATATAGCCAGGATTTTTTTAAACTCTTAGAACTATTATAAAACCATCACCATCTTAAATTCTCTCGCTAATTTTCGTTCTTTAGTTGTTTTTTTTTTAATATATTTGTTTATTAATAAAAACTAATGATTAAAATCAATTTTTAATTTGGCCTTATTTTTAAAAATATAAAAATGTTGATGTTCAAACTGTTTTATTAATATGCTTTTTAACCTGATAAAATTGTATGTTAAGTTCCATTGATAATTAGAATGTTTTAAAATGTTTTGTTCCACTAAAGTTCTTGATAAACTTTTTCTAGAAGTACTTGACAGACAGTGGTCAATGTCCTCCAAGTTTGTTAACTTGCCTGTCTGCAGTGATTGCCCTGCCACTTTTAATGTCAGCTGTTTTTCTATCTGTATAGACCACAGAGGTTTCCTTGGCAGCAGCCAAGGTCGTCGTGGTGATGAGTTGACCCAGTACCACACCACAGGCCCTGAGAGGGAGGTGGAATATTACTTTGCCTCTGATGCCAGGTAAATGTTTAACTATTTTTTCTCTTAATGTTTTGTTCGCTTCTTGTCAAAAAGCTACATTTATCTTAGGTATATTAGTTTTGCCCTAATAAATAAACCCGTACCTAACCTAACTCTGATCTTAACCTGATGTGTTAGAGTACCTGTATAGAGAAAATACTGGATATATGATTGTGGGTACAAATAACAAATAAGAACTGGTGGAAACAATATCAGTCATGTTATGACATCTGAACAAATTTTTTTGTCATATCTCATGTCATTTTATGTTGTCGCCAATCTTGTAGTTAAAAGCCATATTTTGTTATGTTATTCCTTTAATGTTGTCACCAATCTTAAAGTTAAAAGCCATGTTTTGTTATGTTATTGCTTTTAATGTTGTCGCCAATCTTATAGTTAAACGCCATGTTTTGCTATGTTATTGCTTTTAATGTTGTCTCCAATCTTATAGTTAAAAGCCATGTTTTGTTATGTTATTGCTTTTAATGTTGTCGCCAATCTTATAAGTAAACGCCATGTTTTGCTATGTTATTGCTTTTAATGTTGTCTCCAATCTTGTAGTTAAAAGCCATGTTTTGTTATGTTATTGCTTCTAATGTTGTCACCAATCTTGTAGTTAAACGCCATGTTTTGTAATGTTATTGCTTTTAATGTTGTCACCAATCTTGTAGTTAAACGCCATGTTTTGTAATGTTATTGCTTTTAATGTTGTCGCCAATCTTGTAGTTAAAAGCCATGTTTTGTTATGTTATTGCTTCTAATGTTGTCACCAATCTTGTAGTTAAAAGCCATGTTTTGTTATGTTATTGCTTCTAATGTTGTCGCCAATCTTGTAGTTAAACGCCATGTTTTGTTCTGTTATTGCTTCTAATGTTGTCGCCAATCTTGTAGTTAAAAGCCATATTTTGTTATATTATCACTTTTAATGTTGTCGCCAGTCTTGTAGTTAAAAGCCATATTCTGTTATGTTATTGCTTTTAATGTTGTCACAATCTTAAAGTTGAAAGCCATATTTTGTTGTTATTCTTTTAATGTTGTCGCCAATCTTGTAGTTAAAAGCCATGTTTTGTTATGTTATTGCTTCTAATGTTGTCACCAATCTTGTAGTTAAAAGCCATATTTTGTTATGTTATTGCTTTTAATGTTGTTGCCAATCTTATAGTGAAAAGCCATATTCTGTTATGTTATTGCTTTTAATGTTGTCGCCAATCTTGTAGTTAAACACCATGTTTTGTTATGACAGTGCCATCATAGAACACACAGACCAAGTGATTTTCCTGGAAGAGAACGATGTTGCTGAGGTCCACGAGGGTTCACTGACCATCCACCAAGCCACTCGCAACTTGGATGAGAAAACATTCCGAGAGGTCACCACTTTGAAGATGGCTATTGAGGAAATAATGAAAGGTCAACATTTTTTTCTTTTAGCAGTAATTTCTTGATATAAACACTTGCTTGTTTGCAATCTTAAAGGGTTTTTAATTTTATTTTAGTAAAAGTTTAATTTATCATGATAAAATTTATAATACCAACAAAAGATATATTTTAGTTACACATGAAAAAAAATTGTAACATGAAAAAAAATTGTAACGGTAATTTTTTTTCCAAACAATTAATTGTTACTAAGTATTATATTTTTTGTTCATTCTGATGATGAATGTTTTGTTTCTTGAATATTTGTATTGACTTTTTAAATTCTAGAACTTTAAAATAGCACTGCAGCAAATTTAATACATTCTTTTTACATTGTATTTTGTATACAGTCCAATATATCTTGCATTGCAACAAAGTGTAATCTATTTTGACTAGGGAGCTTCAAGTCATTCATGCAGAAAGAAATCTTTGAACAGCCCGAGTCAGTTGTAAACACCATGAGGGGGCGTGTCAACTTTGAGAAGGGAACCGTTGTGTTGGGTGGCATCAAGGACTACATGTCAGAAATCAGGAGGTGTAGACGTCTGCTCTTCATAGCCTGTGGCACCAGCTATCACAGTGCTGTAGCTGTAAGTTTAGATAGATGGTCTTAATATACCAGCTACCACAGTGCTGTAGCTGTAAGTTTAGATAGATGGTCTTAATATACCAGCTACCACAGTGCT
The DNA here is from genome assembly GCF_028476545.2 of Physella acuta. Classification (NCBI taxonomy): domain Eukaryota; kingdom Metazoa; phylum Mollusca; class Gastropoda; family Physidae; genus Physella; species Physella acuta. The sequence continues at coordinate 21,789 of NW_026732609.1, read as the reverse complement.
GTAGCTGTAAGTTTAGATAGATGGTCTTAATATACCAGCTACCACAGTGCTGTAGCTGTAAGTTTAGATAGATGGTCTTAATATACCAGCTACCACAGTGCTGTAGCTGTAAGTTTAGATAGATGGTCTTAATATACCAGCTACCACAGTGCTGTAGCTGTAAGTTTAGATAGATGGTCTTAATATACCAGCTACCACAAAGCTGTAGCTGTAAGTTTAGATAGATGGTCTTAATATACCAGCTACCACAGTGCTGTAGCTGTAAGTTTAGATAGATGGTCTTAATATACCAGCTACCACAGTGCTGTAGCTGTAAGAATACAAGTTTAGATAGATGGTCTTAATATACCAGCTACCACAGTGCTGTAGCTGTAAGTTTAGATAGATGGTCTTAATATACCAGCTACCACAAAGCTGTAGCTGTAAGTTTAGATAGATGGTCTTAATATACCAGCTACCACAGTGCTGTAGCTGTAAGTTTAGATAGATGGTCTTAATATACCAGCTACCACAGTGCTGTAGCTGTAAGTTTAGATAGATGGTCTTAATATACCAGCTACCACAGTGCTGTAGCTGTAAGTTTAGATAGATGGTCTTAATATACCAGCTACCACAGTGCTGTAGCTGTAAGTTTAGATAGATGGTCTTAATATACCAGCTACCACAGTGCTGTAGCTGTAAGTTTAGATAGATGGTCTTAATATACCAGCTACCACAGTGCTGTAGCTGTAAGTTTAGATAGATGGTCTTAATATACCAGCTACCACAGTGCTGTAGCTGTAAGTTTAGATAGATGGTCTTAATATACCAGCTACCACAGTGCTGTAGCTGTAAGTTTAGATAGATGGTCTTAATATACCAGCTACCACAGTGCTGTAGCTGTAAGTTTAGATAGATGGTCTTAATATACCAGCTACCACAGTGCTGTAGCTGTAAGAATACAAGTTTAGATAGATGGTCTTAATATACCAGCTACCACAGTGCTGTAGCTGTAAGTTTAGATAGATGGTCTTAATATACCAGCTACCACAGTGCTGTAGCTGTAAGAATACAAGTTTAGATAGATGGTCTTAATATACCAGCTACCACAAAGCTGTAGCTGTAAGTTTAGATAGATGGTCTTAATATACCAGCTACCACAGTGCTGTAGCTGTAAGAATACAAGTTTAGATAGATGGTCTTAATATACCAGCTACCACAGTGCTGTAGCTGTAAGTTTAGATAGATGGTCTTAATATACCAGCTACCACAGTGCTGTAGCTGTAAGTTTAGATAGATGGTCTTAATATACCAGCTACCACAGTGCTGTAGCTGTAAGTTTAGATAGATGGTCTTAATATACCAGCTACCACAAAGCTGTAGCTGTAAGTTTAGATAGATGGTCTTAATATACCAGCTACCACAGTGCTGTAGCTGTAAGTTTAGATAGATGGTCTTAATATACCAGCTACCACAAAGCTGTAGCTGTAAGTTTAGATAGATGGTCTTAATATACCAGCTACCACAGTGCTGTAGCTGTAAGTTTAGATAGATGGTCTTAATATACCAGCTACCACAGTGCTGTAGCTGTAAGTTTAGATAGATGGTCTTAATATACCAGCTACCACAGTGCTGTAGCTGTAAGAATACAAGTTTAGATAGATGGTCTTAATATACCAGCTACCACAGTGCTGTAGCTGTAAGTTTAGATAGATGGTCTTAATATACCAGCTACCACAGTGCTGTAGCTGTAAGAATACAAGTTTAGATAGATGGTCTTAATATACCAGCTACCACAAAGCTGTAGCTGTAAGTTTAGATAGATGGTCTTAATATACCAGCTACCACAGTGCTGTAGCTGTAAGAATACAAGTTTAGATAGATGGTCTTAATATACCAGCTACCACAGTGCTGTAGCTGTAAGTTTAGATAGATGGTCTTAATATACCAGCTACCACAGTGCTGTAGCTGTAAGAATACAAGTTTAGATAGATGGTCTTAATATACCAGCTACCACAGTGCTGTAGCTGTAAGTTTAGATAGATGGTCTTAATATACCAGCTACCACAAAGCTGTAGCTGTAAGTTTAGATAGATGGTCTTAATATACCAGCTACCACAGTGCTGTAGCTGTAAGAATACAAGTTTAGATAGATGGTCTTAATATACCAGCTACCACAGTGCTGTAGCTGTAAGTTTAGATAGATGGTCTTAATATACCAGCTACCACAGTGCTGTAGCTGTAAGTTTAGATAGATGGTCTTAATATACCAGCTACCACAGTGCTGTAGCTGTAAGAATACAAGTTTAGATAGATGGTCTTAATATACCAGCTACCACAGTGCTGTAGCTGTAAGTTTAGATAGATGGTCTTAATATACCAGCTACCACAGTGCTGTAGCTGTAAGTTTAGATAGATGGTCTTAATATACCAGCTACCACAGTGCTGTAGCTGTAAGTTTAGATAGATGGTCTTAATATACCAGCTACCACAGTGCTGTAGCTGTAAGTTTAGATAGATGGTCTTAATATACCAGCTACCACAGTGCTGTAGCTGTAAGAATACAAGTTTAGATAGATGGTCTTAATATACCAGCTACCACAAAGCTGTAGCTGTAAGTTTAGATAGATGGTCTTAATATACCAGCTACCACAGTGCTGTAGCTGTAAGTTTAGATAGATGGTCTTAATATACCAGCTACCACAGTGCTGTAGCTGTAAGAATACAAGTTTAGATAGATGGTCTTAATATACCAGCTACCACAGTGCTGTAGCTGTAAGTTTAGATAGATGGTCTTAATATACCAGCTACCACAGTGCTGTAGCTGTAAGAATACAAGTTTAGATAGATGGTCTTAATATACCAGCTACCACAGTGCTGTAGCTGTAAGTTTAGATAGATGGTCTTAATATACCAGCTACCACAGTGCTGTAGCTGTAAGTTTAGATAGATGGTCTTAATATACCAGCTACCACAGTGCTGTAGCTGTAAGAATACAAGTTTAGATAGATGGTCTTAATATACCAGCTACCACAGTGCTGTAGCTGTAAGTTTAGATAGATGGTCTTAATATACCAGCTACCACAGTGCTGTAGCTGTAAGTTTAGATAGATGGTCTTAATATACCAGCTACCACAAAGCTGTAGCTGTAAGTTTAGATAGATGGTCTTAATATACCAGCTACCACAGTGCTGTAGCTGTAAGTTTAGATAGATGGTCTTAATATACCAGCTACCACAAAGCTGTAGCTGTAAGTTTAGATAGATGGTCTTAATATACCAGCTACCACAGTGCTGTAGCTGTAAGTTTAGATAGATGGTCTTAATATACCAGCTACCACAGTGCTGTAGCTGTAAGTTTAGATAGATGGTCTTAATATACCAGCTACCACAGTGCTGTAGCTGTAAGAATACAAGTTTAGATAGATAACTAGAAGGGTTGGTGAAATCTAGTTAATCAATACTCTGACGATTGTTGTAGTTACCTACCCTTACAGATCTGACTAAAGTAAAGTTGACTTGTTTCTGTCACCTCGGCATATGAGGGGATAGTGTGGTCAGTTCTATGCCCAACCACCTTTACTTTCCCTGACTTGAGTGAGGTACCCATTAGAGTTGGGCAGACTCATGAACTTCATACAGATTCCTGTCAGGAAAACAATCTGGTTACATAGGCTAGCTGGCAAAAGGTTGTAGATGAATGTCTTTGTATAGACATTTGTCTTAAAAAAAACACAGTACACACTGAACTCTTCTTCTCTCAGACTCGCCAGTTGCTGGAAGAACTGACGGAGCTCCCAGTGATGGTGGAGCTGGCCAGTGATTTCCTTGACCGCAGCACACCTGTCTTTAGGGATGATGTGTGTTTCTTCATCAGCCAGTCAGGTCAGTCTTGGTCTCATCATGTTACAAGTTGAGAGTAAAATATGTGTAAAATTTATCTGCTGACGTAAATGTCTTGTTTGTTTTAAAAAATTTCTTTTTCCATGTATTAATATTTTTTATGAAATTTATGTATATAAATATTTTTAAAATGTACATTGGGAACCTAATAAGTGTTTTTCATTTTTTTTTTATTTAAAAAATTACATATATATTTTTATTAAATTTAAAAAATTATGAATTGTAAACATTGGGAGCTTAATAAATAATTTGCATTTAAAAAATATACATCTCTATTCATATAAAATTTAAAATATTTAAAATTTAAAAAATAAGGGTAAAGTGAGTTATTGATTTCTATGCTTGTGCTTGTTAACAGGTGAAACAGCTGACACACTGAATGCTTTACACTACTGCAAGCAGAGGGGGGCCCTGATTGTTGGCATCACAAATGTGGTCGGCTCCAACATCTCCAGGGAGTCCAACTGTGGGGTTCACATCAATGCTGGCCCAGAGATTGGTGTGGCCAGTACTAAGGTACTCTCTCACATAGTGCTGTTTCTTGTAGGCTAGGGATTGGGGTTTTTTTTTTTTTTTTTTTTCCTCTGTAGGTTAGGGATTGGACTTTTTTTTCGTTGTAGGCTAGGGATTCGTAATTTGTTTTTTGTTTTGTAGGTAGGTTAGGAATTGGACATTTTATGCTGTAGGGTGGGGATCATAGTTTTTTAGTGTATTCTTTCGATGGGACTTTTTTTTTGTATGCTTGGGTACAATCTTTTGTTTTATTCTTATCAGGATTTGACATTTTTTGTTGTTGTGTGCTTGTAATTTTATTTTTTAATTGTATGCTTGTGAATGCCTTTTTAAAAAATTGCATGTGTTTGAATGTAAATTTTAAAATTATATGATTGTGATTTCTAAAATTGTATGTAAATATTTGTTGTTTTATGCTTACGGTTGTAAATGATAGTGGTTGTATTTCTGGTATTAATTTAAATGTTTATGTTGCCTGCTTGTTGTTGATGTAACCATGGCAACCTGATATCCCCAGGCCTACACAAGTCAGTTCATTGCCCTGGTGTTGTTTGGTCTGATGATGAGTGAGGACAGAATCTCCTTACAGAACAGGAGGAGGGAGATCATGCAGGGGCTCAAAGAACTGCCAGGTCAGCTGGTCTTTGTTTTTGTTTTTTTACACTTCTTGTTGTCACTGGTCAGAGTTAAAATCTTTAGAGAAACTTGTCAAGTACAATATTTAAAACGAGCCGACCCGCGGCGTATTACATGCCGCTATTTAGTTTTATTTTCTACTTTTCAGTTATTCATAATTTGTGAATTCGACAGTACCAATGCTGTCACTGAAAATATTTGCTTTAAAACACTAAAACCCTCCTTTCCCCCAACCCTCCCCCCGTGAAAGCAGGCTCCTCTTAGTTACCTCCCAAAAGTTTAAAATAGTTTCAAACTAAATTATCTGCCCCTAATAGCAGTCACTAAACCCGGCTCTAGGATTGTAAACATTTAGCGTGAACCACAGCTCACCAGACCATGTGAGGGTGATGGGGATATACCTAGAGAGGAAGAGAGTGGACTGCTGAGCGCGCTTACAGCTTGGTGTTTTCTACCGTCTCCAAGAAGAGAATTATATATATAGATAATTATTTAAATGGTATAATCGAAAAAAAATTTAGCATTGTTGAACCTATGAAAAGAAAAATGCTTACTAAAAATGTATACTAATACATTTTATTATTATTTTTAAACTTAAGTTCCTAATCTTCTTCATTCCAACTTTTTTGACAGAAAAAATCCGAACAGTGCTCACTATGGACACCAAAATTCTAGAACTGGCTAAAGAACTCCATCATGAAAAATCTCTGCTTGTCATGGGCAGGGGATATAACTATGCCACTTGCTTGGAGGGTGCATTGGTGAGTTATCCAGCTTGTGTTGGCCAAATAGCCAAGGCATCCAATCTGTTGTAAAAAGTGCAATTCATTTAATCTAATGTTACAGATAACATGATGATGCCACCTGACTCAGATAGTCTTAATGCAGGTGCAGGCAGGATGTTGGGGGGTGGTATCAAATTAATTTAGCTATTAATAGGCCATTTATTCCATCAGTTCAAGGGCTCATGGGGGCGGTGGTATCAAATTTTTTTGCTAAATATAGGCCATTTATCTAGTCACTTTTAGGGGACATGGGGGTGGAGATATCAAATATTTTTTGGCTATATTTAGGCACTTTATTCCATCAGTTTAAGGACTCATGGGGGTGGGGGTGTCTAACATTTCCCCTACCTGCCTACCCCACTGGCCTTGTGAACACAAAATGGAAGTATCTACTTGCCTCAATTTCAATTTCAGTGGAGAATATTTGTTGTATGTTGTAACTATGTATTGTTTTAACCTCAGAAAATTAAAGAGTTGACCTACATGCACTCAGAAGGGATCATGGCCGGAGAGTTGAAACATGGCCCCCTGGCCCTGGTTGATGCGGCCATGCCTGTGTTGATGGTGTGCACAAGAGATAATGTCTTCTCTGTAAGTTGTCCACTTGTCTGTTACATTGTCACCCTCATCTGGTTCAGTTTATTATGATTGCATTGGTCACAAATTTTATATTCAATCCAAAATGGTAAAAATATAATTTTGTACACAATCACTATAGACATGTTGCTAATTTTAAGGAAATCTGATTTTTTTTTTTTCCATTGATGATAATTGTTGCACTAAAAATTTTGATTATGGAATTATTTAAAAACTCGCATTCTAAATTATATTTTCCCCAAAATTTAATTTAAAATTAATTACACCCAACTGGAAAAGCCATAAAAAAAACTTTAATTTATTTTGAGAATATTGTTAGGCATCCTATTCTCAAAAAATGGTGTTTTTAGTTTAATAAAATCCTAATTTGTCTCCCACAGAAATGTGAAAATGCATTACAGCAAGTGAAAGCTAGACATGTAAGTAAAGTAACCTGATGTTTCAAGGAAAATAGTTTTATTTTACTTCATCATTTTAGTTATATTTCATAATCATTTTACCACACTGTAAGAGAAATGAAAGTTGTGCTCAAAATATTTCTTCTAAAGTGAATATTTTAGCTGAGTTGTTGATATTCACAAATGTAATGTATTGTGGGTGTGGATAATTGAACAGATTACAACGATTCCTTTCCTCAGGGCATCCCAATCATCATCTGCAACACTGGGGACGGGGATTATCTGACCGGGGACAACAACAACAAGTCCATCTGCAACGGTCAGCCAGTCATCCCCCTCAATGGTGTCCACGAGAACGGTGACCATGCTGACTGCAAGCCAGTGAAGAAATCTTTGGCTCTGGAGGTCCCTCAAACAATCGACTGTCTCCAGGGAATTCTGACTGTCATTCCTATGCAACTGCTGTCTATGCACATTGCTGAGTTGAAGAACCTTGATGTAAGGCTTAGTTACATTACTTTTTTTTTTTAATATGTATTATCAAAATTACGTATGAAATACAGAACTATTTTGTTTCAAACTGAAATTTTATGTGCTAATACATAAAAGTACATTTTTGAAACTTGGGGCAAGTGAAGTAGAGTAACCTGTATCAGTGGCTTCGGGACATGAACGGATAGTGTAGTCAACACTATTCCCAGCCGCCTTCACTTTTCCTAACGTGGTTCAGCTACCCATCAGAGCTTGGTGGACTCAGGGACATTATATGGATTTGAACCCAGAATTTGACCTTTAGACCTTTTAGTTACCTTCTGACAACCAGTGGCTAGAGATGATGGACTAGAATAGTTTTGTCCAAAGTTTTTTTAAAATACGTTTTACTGCTGTTACATAGACATTTTTTTTAGTTCTGGCTATGTGTGTACTTTGGACTGCTGAAAAGTGGAGCATTAAAAAAATTGATTTGGAAATCAACAAATTTGCATTCCATTCTAAATTGTTTTCCATTTCAAAAATTCATATTTTAGTTTCCTAACTCTTCCATGACAGTTAAATAGATCAGGTAACTACACAAGAAGGCACGGATGCCGTATGGTCTAATGTTTGATTGCACACTAATTAACCTGAAAGAAATGAGTTTGGTACCCAGCTTTAGTTTGTTAGTTAGCTCCTAGTTGAGCTTGACACCCCCCCCCCCCCCCCCTCCACAGAGAAGGAAAGAAAAGCCTGGTAGAAAACAAGCCAAAGCATTTGGTTTGATAATGACAATGTACCAGAAAAATGTACATCCTTAGTTAACCAGGCCGGCTATGCAAACACACAGAAAATAAATTATGTATGAAGTATCTCTGATTGTCAAAGACAACATGAAATGTTTAACAGCTACATTTTGACCACAGGTTGACTGCCCAAGAAATCTGGCCAAGTCTGTAACAGTGGAATGAGATGTTTTATTTGTTTCATTTGTATTGTAAGTTGATTTTTTTATTTACTTTACATATCATTACCCTTCTGCCTGAAGCTGATACCATAGTTACATAAGGGGTAACTGTTTTTTTTTAAATAAGCTTCTAACAACATCACAAGGTGGGTGGTGTAGTCCACACCATGACACCCGTAGTTACTGCACCAAGTGACTCCCTAATATGACCACTGTGTCAACAAGGACCTTCACCATATCACATCATACTTACCTTACATATTCCTTCACCCCTATATTCCAACACTAAACCTTTCTTTTCCTACTTATCATTTGATTTATTTGAGTTTATTCTTTCCCATAGATAAATGTTTGGACAACAAAAAAATGGACAAAATTGACCTACGTGGGGCTTTACACCAAGAAAAACCTGGATAGTTTTTTTCTAATTATTTCATAATTGTATATAAATGCAGTTGTGAGATGATTCAAACATGACTACACTGATGTTATTTTATCATCATTATATTTTATAAAACGATGAAATGGTTGCATTTTATGAGATTTTACACATTGGAATCAATTCAATGTTTTATTTTTATTTTTGAAAACTAATTGTATATACTTACTTTATACTATGTATACTTTTAGGGCATGTGATTATAACTACCTAAAAATTGCAACAACAAAAATGAATTTTTATGACAAATTATTGAAATGTTTAGATTTTAAATTGCTTTCTCTCAGATATTTGCACTAAAAATGTGTAAACAAAAATATAGCTACAGTACTATTGTTCAGCTACAGAAAAGTATTTTTTTCCCTAAGTTTACATTCCCTACTGCATTATTGGTGGATTTTTAAGGATAGAACATCGTAATTCATATCATTTTCAAAAAGAAATGGCATATTGGGCTCCCACACTCCATAACACCAGCGAGAGCTTATTGCCAGTGCCTTTGCTCAAGCAATTCTTCATCGTCTTGTTGGTTGTACAAGGTACAAATCACTGGGCTAATGAAATTTTTTTACAATTTTTTAAAATTAGTAGATTAGAGCAAGTATATGACAAATCTTTGCGTACAAAAACCTGTGGGGAAAGTGTGTACAAATGATTGCAAGATATAGTGTACAAAAGCCCATGGGATATTGTGTACCTAGGCTTGCTGTGTTCAGTGGGGTAGTGTAAACACAAGAGAAATCTGATGTTTATTTTGTTAGAATCCCAGAGATTCCTGTGATATTTATTTGCTCTGAGAGGGACCATGGATTTCTTTTGTACATGTGTGTATAGCTCATATTCTTTCTGTTGGTTTTCAAAACAATCAACACATACTGCTTTGGTTTTTTAAGTTTTTGGTTGTGTTCCTGTTTTCACACTTAAAATGAACAACACACGAACAAGAGGATGATGATACATATCCGAATATGTAAATGTAGATCTATAAATGTGTTGTTACATTTAGGGATTTTACATCAACAGAAACAGATCTGGTTTTATTTTTCTGTAGTAAAATCTGTATGCATTTTTTATTTTTATTTTTACACATAACAAATTTGCCTGTGCAAAAGCATATGGGCGTAAAACATGTTTAGTTTAAATTTGAAACCCTAAAATATTTTAATTTTTTAAACTTATTAACATAATTATATCAGAATGCTTATGCAATATGATCAATTAAAATACTAAATTTATCGCTGTCTATTATAAAGAAATTTTTTTGGCGCCTAATTGATATTTTGTTTTATAAAATAAAAGTAGGTCTGCTTGGATACATTATTTACAAGCTAGCTATTATTATTTAAGTAATTTTAGTTTCTTTTTTTTTTTATTCCATTCACAAATTGTTCTATAAACTATGTGTAAGTAATGTACTTATCTGCTGAGCACTCATGTCTATAATGTGCCTTTATTGGTAAAAAAATGAATATGCTCAGTATTTATTTATATTCATCAGCAAGCAACATGCTAGTTCTGTGTTGCCCCTGGAGAAGGGTTACCTCCCCTCTAGAACCAGGTTATTCAAGCTTTTTATTTCATAGATGGCCTACTTATTTAGTTACAGTTACAAGAAATTAGTGGGGTGCCATACTTTTATTTATTTATTTTAAAAAGTAAATATTTACCTGAACCGTTACCTTTCCAAAGCTTGCGAGTTTTAAAACATTAGAATCCACCTACAGGTAGTAATATTTTTAAAAGGTTTTTATACATGTGCTATTGAAATATTTTGTAGCTGCTGATCAAACTGATCACAGGACTGTTGCATGTTGATAAATTGGGGAACTACTGCTTATTGGGAATGGATTATTTACCTTATTTAATAAATAAAGTTTTACAAAATACAATCTGCTTATCTTTTTTTTTAAATGTCTGTGTGATTCATTACTTAAGAATAACCTGTCACAGTCTGTATATTTCTGTTGCATCTCTGCTTAGAGAAAATATAACTTACATATATTCTATCCAATTACTTTGAAGTTTAACGTGATTTATCAACTCTGATTCTGTCAACTGTTAAATCAGCTGCTTATTAGCAGAAAACTTAAATTCACACAGCATGTTGCTCTTTATTAATTAAAACTATAAAAAATACTAAACTTAACACCCAATACATTAGCAACAGAATCCTTAGCAGTTTAGTGAGACATTCAACTAATATAACAAAGTAAGCCCCTACATGGGCGACATAACCGTGATCACTAGGGAGAGGGATTCGTAAAGCCCATTCTTAACATTTTATTGTCAGGGGATAGCGCGAACGCAGTCCCCCCTACGAAAAAAATTACGCACCCGAGTCACCCACATTTGGGGTGATCGCAGGGGTCAACCCACACGAAGTGCAATGTGCAGGCCTCGCCCTGGGAGGACCTCCTTGCTGATCAAGGTGCCTCCTGTGCCAGGTAAGTATGATTTGTTTCGTTAGCAGATTCAATCCGTCCAACGGCAATTTTAATATTTTTATAGGGCTCTATTCATAGATATTATTCTTTTTTAAATTAATTAGATAAAAATATACTTTTTTAAAAATAAATAATATCTAATAAATGTTTTTTAAAAATTAACAACAATTTACAATTTTATTAAAGTATATTTTTTCCTATCATATAATTAAAATAGTTTAAAATGAAATAACAGCATAAGTTACTTCCCTTCGTTAAATGTTTTAATCTTTACTAGCCTCCCTTTCGAAAAAAAAGCCGACCATTATACACGTTGAATAATTATATACTAAGATATACTATACTAAATTACTCTTTAGTAATAATTGTATTCGCTACTGATTTGATCCATTCTAAAGCTACTTTCTCTTTCAACTTTCAAGATGTTCTTTTTTTGTGATAAGGCAACATTATATTATTTTTAATCTAATTAGATGTCGAATTCACAATTAAAAATTAATTAGTTTTAATTGTTTTCTTTAAAGCATGCGTCTTTTCGGTGCCCCCCCCCCCCGGAAAAAAGAAGAATTAATTTACAAATATATCTTTCGACTAAAGAAAGTTTCAAGTACCCCCCCCCCCCCCCCCCCCACTCCGCTGCCCGGAGAAAAATGTATTAAACTAACGCTGGTTTCAATAACAAACCTGGAATAACAAAGTATCACGACAAGTCAGGTAATATGGTGTTAATTGGGGGCAGAGTTTCTTCCAGGCATCTCTTCGGCCCCCCCCAAAAAATTTTACCGCCCCCCCCCCCCCCCCCCCCGAAGAAAAAAGTCTGGAAGAAACACTGATTGGGGGAGGGGGAAACCAGTTTCTTCCAGGCATCTCTTCGGGGAGGCGAAGCCCCCCCCCCCCCCCGAAATTTTTTTACCGCCCCCCCCCCCCCCGAACGAAATGAAATTTATATAATTTATATAGAAAATATATACTTTTAACAGTGTCCGCCCCCCCCCCCCCCCAAGAAAGTTTACCGCCCCCCGAAGATTTCAAGTGCCCCCCCCCCCCCCCCCCTGGAGAAAAAAGTCTGGAAGAAACACTGGGGGAACCTTCACGTAGGTTAGTTAATAATTAATATTTTAGAAAAAAACATACGTTTTAAGAAACAGAAGTTTTTTTTCTTGTCTTCTCTGACAAAGGGTAGCGTCAAATGTAATTGCAACTAGAACACCGCCAATTATATTCATTTTAAAGATTTGTATGATTTTATTTTACTAAATTTTAGATCTAATTAAACAGTCACTTAAATTAAATAGATTTTAATTTTGGGGGCCAACTAGTTCGTTTCAACAATCCATTGATGTGTAACTTAAAATTTTTAGAATAGTAGTACGGCCTAGATCTAATGGAATCTATAAAGATCGACTTGATTGCTAACTAAGTAGCATGAAACAATTAATAAAATTTTATTATAATTAGATATAATTTAATAATTACAACGCTTCTCGGCGTGGTACCTCTTTTGTGGTTAATTCCAACGCCAACTGGGTAGGCTAAACCTAAAATGTAATATACTAATGCTATAACTTCTAGATCTAGATCTGTATTGTCTGAAAAACATACAGGGTATTTCTTAAGTCTACTGAATTGTTTGTAATTATACTATACGAGAAAAATGGCCCGTTGAGGAAGGATACACCGGGCGCTAGGTTGATAGTGCTGTCTCTTTTCTCTAAACTAAAACCAACCCACCCCCTACCCCCACCCCCCCCCACCCCCCAAGAAAACATGTCTACCGTCCCATTCAACGAAATATAATTATATACTTTTTCCAGTGTCCGCCCCCTCCCCGAAAATTCTACCCCAGCCCCCGAAAATTTCAAGTACCCCCACCCCTCTCCGGGGAGGAAAAAGTCTAAACTAAAACCACCCCACCCCCCACACACACCCCCCCACCCACACCACCCCCACCCACCCCCCACACACACACCACCACCCCCCCCACACACACACACCACCCCACCCCCCCTAAAAAAAAACATGTCTACCGTCCCATTCAACGAAATATATAATTATATACTTTTTCCAGTGTCCGCCCCCTCCCCGAAAATTCTACCCCCGCCCCCGAAAATTTCAAGTACCCCCACCCCTCTCCGGGGAGGAAAAAGTCTAAACTAAAACCACCCCACCCCCCCCCCCCCCCCCCACACACCCGTGACGGTGTGTGATGAGTGGGGGGGGGGGGGTTGAGATGGTGCGACGTCACACTTTTGCATTATAAAAAAGCATTTTAGACATTATTTCGCGTTTTAGAAAACTGTTCTAATAAATTGTAATATGAATTGATTAAAATATTCCATTTTGACAGAGTTCAGACAAGATTTTACGAAAAATATCGATGTTTTAAATAAAGTTCAACTGCAATTTTGAGGGGGGAGGGGGTGTTGGCTGAGGTGTGACGTCATTTTAGGGGGGAGGTCTGGCTTTTTGTGACGATGTGTGACGGAGGGGAGGGGGAGAGGTAAAAATCGTCAAAAAAGCGTGACGTCATTTATGGATGATCCCCTTATAGGATGATGTTGACCATTTAAAAGGAATGTATATTATATTTTATATTAAATACTGTTACAGAGTATACATATCTGACTACCAAAACACGGTGGCCGGAAAGAACCGCAACGGAAAAAAGGGCAACGGAAAAAAGCGCAAATCAAAAAGCGCAACGGAAATAAGCGCACACGGAAAAAAGCGCAAAGAGAAAAAAGCGCACACAGAAAAAAGCGCAAAGAGAAAAAAGCGCAAACGGAAAAAAGCGCAAAGAGAAAAAAGCGCACACAGAAAAAAGCGCAAACGGAAAAAAGCGCAAACGGAAAAAAGCGCAAAGAGAAAAAAGCGCACACGGAAAAAAGCGCAAAGAGAAAAAAGCGCAAACAGAAAAAAGCGCAAACGGAAAAAAGCGCAAAGAGAAAAAAGCGCAAACGGAAAAAAGCGCAAACAGAAAAAAGCGCACACGGAAAAAAGCGCAAACGGAAAAAAGCGCAAACGGAAAAAAGCGCAAACAAAAAAAAGCGCACACAGAAAAAAGCGCAAACAGAAAAAAGCGCAAACGGAAAAAAGCGCAAACAGAAAAAAGCGCACACAGAAAAAAGCGCAAACGGAAAAAAGCGCAAACAGAAACAGAAAAATGCGCAACCAGAAAAAACACAACGAAAAATGTGCAAAAGAGAAATTTAGCACAAAGACCATATGGACTAGATGACACATTTATACATGACTGTTAGGGCTGCTGTGAGAGTGTCGTGTTTGATCACGTGATCTACTACCATTTAAAGCGTACCACCACCATCTGCATTCCCATCACCACGATACAGGCGATAATCACTTTACACAATGCCTATTATTTTCTTGGTCAATAATTATTCAACTACTATTCTCGTATAAACATAAAACTATCGACATTACACGAAGTATCTTTCACATTCTCCCTAGTCCGAACTACCTAGCTTGCATACTATAACAACCCGTTCCTATGGCAAAACTTCACTCTCTTTCATCCGCGTCATCAAACATGCATTCGTCATATCTCTCGTAACAACATTCATTCGCACCAAAATAACAATTTTGTATTTAATATTTTTTCACATCATGACGCACCTACCTACCTACCTACTACCCACCTACCCACCTACCTACCTACCTACCTAACTACCCACCTACCCACTTACCCACCTACCCACCTACCCGCCTACATACTTACCAAACTACCCACCAAAAAAGTATCGGCGAAGTTCGTAAGTTTCGTAAACTTTTCGTATATATATATATATATATATATATATATATATATATATATATATATATATATATATATATATATATATATATACCGAGGGGTCTATGGGGGGGGGTTATGACCCCCCATAAACCCCCCCTGCCTACGCCACTGCATATAAGTATTCGCATAGATTTAGAGTAGCGTCCCTTTTGTTTACATGTTTTTATTACCCTTCAAACAAAAGTCTATTTTAGTTATATTGAGATTAAAGAATGTAAATAAATAGTATACACAATTCTGTAGAATAGGAACGATTGGGAGGGAAGTGACATTTAGCGCAGTAAATTTAGAGGTTAGGTAGGGTATAATAAATGGTGGGGTTAGGAAAGTTAAGGGGTCCATTCTCTAATAGGCAATCTATGTCTCTTTCGTACTTTCGTGTTGGTTTATTGTCGAACCTGTCCTCACCTCACATCACAACAGTTGGGTGACGCTTACCGTGTAATGTTAAAATAAATAGCATGTAATTGAGTTAGTTCGAAGTGAGTTTTCATACAAGCCCAACGCACTAATTAAGGTTGTCGCAAAATGTAACATATATGTAACGTATGTCAATGATGTCAATGAATTTTCATTAAAAAAAAGATGTCTAGTACAGTTTACGAAACTTACGAACTTCGCCGATACTTTTTTGGTGGGTAGTTTGGTAAGTATGTAGGCGGGTAGGTGGGTAGGTGGGTAAGTGGGTAGGTGGGTAGTTAGGTAGGTAGGTAGGTAGGTGGGTAGTAGGTAGGTAGGTAGGTGCGTCATGATGTGAAAAAATATTAAATACAAAATTGTTATTTTGGTGCGAATGAATGTTGTTACGAGAGATATGACGAATGCATGTTTGATGACGCGGATGAAAGAGAGTGAAGTTTTGCCATAGGAACGGGTTGTTATAGTATGCAAGCTAGGTAGTTCGGACTAGGGAGAATGTGAAAGATACTTCGTGTAATGTCGATAGTTTTATGTTTATACGAGAATAGTAGTTGAATAATTATTGACCAAGAAAATAATAGGCATTGTGTAAAGTGATTATCGCCTGTATCGTGGTGATGGGAATGCAGATGGTAGTGGTACGCTTTAAATGGTAGTAGATCACGTGATCAAACACGACACTCTCACAGCAGCCCTAACAGTCATGTATAAATGTGCCATCTAGTCCATATGGTCTTTGTGCTAAATTTCTCTTTTGCACATTTTTCGTTGTGTTTTTTCTGGTTGCGCATTTTTCTGTTTCTGTTTGCGCTTTTTTCCGTTTGCGCTTTTTTTTGTGTGCGCTTTTTTCTGTTTGCGCTTTTTTCCGTTTGCGCTTTTTTCTGTTTGCGCTTTTTTCTGTGTGCGCTTTTTTTCTGTTTGCGCTTTTTTCCGTTTGCGCTTTTTTCTGTTTGCGCTTTTTTCCGTTTGCGCTTTTATCCGTTTGCGCTTTTTTCCGTGTGCGCTTTTTTCTGTTTGCGCTTTTTTCCGTTTGCGCTTTTTTCTCTTTGCGCTTTTTTCCGTTTGCGCTTTTTTCTGTTTGCGCTTTTTTCTGTGTGCGCTTTTTTCTCTTTGCGATTTTTTCTGTTTGCGCTTTTTTCTCTTTGCGCTTTTTTCCGTGTGCGCTTTTTTCTCTTTGCGCTTTTTTCCGTTTGCGCTTTTTTCTGTGTGCGCTTTTTTCTCTTTGCGCTTTTTTCCGTTTGCGCTTTTTTCTCTTTGCGCTTTTTTCTGTGTGCGCTTTTTTCTCTTTGCGCTTTTTTCCGTGTGCGCTTATTTCCGTTGCGCTTTTTGATTTGCGCTTTTTTCCGTTGCGCTTTTTTCCGTTGCGGTTCTTTCTGGGAACCCCAAAACACATACGGCAGTGTAAATAATAAATTATGCAAAGCTAATTTGGTAGCCCGATATAATCAGCAACAATATGTTGTATGGAAACTGGTAAACTCTGCTTCGCCTTTTCCATGGACCGTCTTAATAGCCATCGATACCCGTTACAGGTGAATTGTAGGCCTATATATTTTTAATGCTAATAATTGTAATCCTTGTTTGAGAAAAATATTTTATAAGCTAGTTATTGGTCAAAACGAAATGTGCTTTGCCACACGTTGAACGTTATTAGTGACAAAGCAAAGAATTAACCAGATAGCTAAAAATCCGACACATTCAGAATAATACAGGCTACCAAATTAATAGTCAACACAACATCACATTAAATGTACAAACTAATTAAAGATACTTAAATGATTCCGTTAAAAACTCAGCCGTTCAATGCTATTTGGTTTTTTTTTAAAATTTAAAGTAATTTTTATTAGTTTTGGCCAGGGAAATAGTATATATTTCACACCGTACGCATCGATAAGTAGATCTATAATCTTAATAAAATCTGAATGAATAGAAATAGTTCATTTCTTCATAATCCTATTCTAAAATTGGAAGATAAGGAAAGCGAATCCCATTGAAGACGACGTCAATTAGTGTTGTGTATCATTTCGACATTCGACTTCGTGTTTTAGTTAATTCTATTTTTATCCTAAAATCAATGACGCCATCGGTGTTGTGTGCTTTCCGTAGTTTAATCATGTGTCTTGATTGTTTTTGTGCTACTTTGTATCTTCTTGAGAGCGTCATTGTCACAACCATTAACACTTTTCCAGTTGCATAATTAAAAATGTGTTTATTTTTATTTTCCTTCTTTAAATAAAATTTAATTTATAATTATATATCCAACATATCAACTTAAGGGGTGATAAATGACGTCACGCTTTTGGGCAGATTCCCCCCCCCCCCCCCCCCACAAAAAAAACCAAAACCCCATAAACGACGTCACACCTCAACCTACAACACCCTTAAAATTGAAGCTGAATGATATTTTTCCAAAATCTTGTCTGAACTGTCAACATAAAATTGTTTTTTTATTATGCAAAAGTGTGACGTCACATCTGAATTACCCTCCCCCCACTTCGAGTGTGACGTCATTTATGTATGACCCCCTAAGTCCAGTAAGTATCATTAAGTTCTCCATATATCGCTGAAGATACAGATCTCAATACTCAGTCTCGAAAAATATGTTGCGGACAGAGAGAGATGTGCGCATATGGGCTTTTATATTATTAGGATTGTAGCAGGCATATCCTTTACAGAGATATCTATATCTTTATATTAACCCATAGGTACACAAACTGGAGCATAAAAATTGTAAGGATTACTCCAATTAATCCTTACGACAATGAATATATTTTCTGTCTGCGACCATAGGTCAGTTTCAAATTTCAACCAGTTAATAATCTACAGGTAGCAGAATATGAATAGCGCTGTGGATATTCTCCATTTTGATAGCTCTACTTTATGTTCCTCTTTAGACCTAGAGATGTATTGGACAGATGAGAGTTCGTTTCTTAACCTTGGCATGATTATGAAGGAATGGTGTGGTCACCACTATGCCCAGCCGCCAATGATTTCCCTATCATTGGGTTAAGTCAGGTGGTTGTATGGAATAAGTCACAAAGGTGTATTAGCATGGCATCACCAAACAATTTAGTAAACACCTAAAATTTAACAATTATCAAAATATTTCTTAGATTAAATATTGAAGTAGTGATTAATTATACTTCTTATTCAAGTACTGCAGGTGATGACCAATCAACATAATAATAGCATCAGATAATTCTAATATGTTAAGGGCTACTTGTGCATTTCTTCTTTTAAAAATGTTTGATAAGCATTATATTTTTATTGGTTTACAAACTAATCAAGCAATATTACTTCATTTTTCAACTATGTAGTATGGAGATAAAGCTATACTATTATAATTTGTATGGATGTGTTGACTTGGTTGCTTTCCAATTATTCCAGTACCAGTTTATTTATAACCTACTTAACACAAGCACATATATTTGCTATCAATAATAAGTAGGTAAAGCAGTTATATCTACAAAAACAGACAAAACCACATTTTTAAAAATATAAAAAGAACAAAACCTTTAATTTAATAGTTTATTATCAATTTATTTCAATTCTTTGACAGCTAAGCCTGAGGGGAAAAATAAAATAAAAATGTTAAATCATTGCTGAGTCTATGTTTATAGTATTTATGGAGACAAAGAAATAGTTTACAAGCAGCTGAAAACCAACTGACTAAAGCTAAATTACCTGGGGGCAAAGATTGTCTAAGTTTCTCAGCCTTTTCTCTGTCCTGGATCACCAATGTATACAGATAGCGACTGCAGCGAACTTTGAACTTCACATTGTCCTTGTTCTTCTTGATTTTCACAGCTGCAACAATATTTAATTTTTTTTAAACAATATGCTTGACTGAACACTAAGAATAATTATCACAAAAAATTTGTTAAAATAAACCTACACTTGGCATCTTTTCTCCTTGCTGTTAAAAGGAAATCCTTTATTTCTTGGATTTGTTTAGGCTGAAGAAAGAAAATACAAGGATGATAACTAAACTGATCTAACATTAGCAACATATGCAAAACATATACTTAAAAAGTATTATACAAATAAGCTGTCTTAGTCTGAGTATAATTCAATAATTTACAAACAAATGACAAATCAAAGCTAGAAAAACTTAAATATGCACCATTGCTATTATTTGATTTAAACTTTTAATCAGCTTTTTAAAATATAGTCAGATGTAATCTCAATTTATTTTATTTTTGAAAAACAAAATCTAAAGAACAATTAACTATAACAGCAAGTTTAAGAATTACGAAAAACAAGTAAAATCTGAACACATTGTTCAAATAGTTCAGAGGTCACAAAGTAGTACAACATAGAAATTAGAAGATGTTCAACTATAAATTAGAAGGATTAAAATAATTTTAAAATATAAAATTAAACTCACCCATGATTGTGGTCCTGGGGAAATAAAATAAAAGGAAATTAATTATTAACTAAATGTATTATTCTTAAAAAAAGTTGTATATGATGCAAGATTAGCTCAGCTTGAGTACACAAAAAGGCAACTTCTCACCATACAACATGTAAGAGAGGGCAAGTTCCATTGTGTCATCATAGCTAAATAAAGTAGTGTTTGCCAAACCAATAAATGCAAATGACAAGCTTAAATAAAAATGAACAGGACGGAAGCAGGTAAATTTTTTAAGATAGACAGATTTTAAAACAAAAACAATGTGGCGCAACTTATTAATTTTTTTCTTCTATAGGGAAAAGAAAGGATTGTTAATCTTAACTCCCCAATATAACAGACATAGCAAAATACAAAATTTCATTATGCTGTTTAATTCACATTAGCTCAGGCTTGAGTACACATAAGGCAACTTCTCACCATACAGCATGTAAGAGAGGGCAAGTTCCATAGTGTCATCATTGCTAATTTAGATGTTTGGTAAGCAAAAATCAATAAATGCTTGAAAAGTTAAAAAAAAATAAACAGGATGGAAGCACCTTCATTATATGATATACAAAAACTAACTAAAAATATAAAAAGATTGATGCAACAGCCTATTAAATTTTTACGCTCTATGGTGGGAAATAAAGTGATGATCACTAACCCCCACCCCCCATAACAGACATAGCATAGTAAAAAAATATGCATCTAATTCACATTAGCTCAGGCTTGAGTACACAAAAAGGCAACTTCTCACCATACAGCATGTAAGAGAGGGCAAGTTCCATTGTGTCATCATAGCTAATTAAATATTTTGATGCTCATATTTTGAGTCAGTCTGTTTTTATTTTATTTGCCAGTGATTTAAACAATACAGGAATGAAGATATCTTTAAACACATAGGGATTTATATAAGCACGACTTTAAACTAACCAAATTAGTCAATAGACAGACCAGATTTGGGAATTCAAAATATGTAATGCAATGGAAATCATAATAATTTTAAGGTTATATGGGGGGGGGGGGGGGGGGGGGGGGGGGGGGGGGGGGGGGGGGGGGGGGGGGGGGGGGGGGGAAGAGAGAAATCTAGTGGCAACACTATGACTATGTAGCTATTTTTCAAAATAATTAGCAGGGGTAAAAAAAAATGTGTACAACAAAAAAAAAAGTGCATTCTTAAATATCACCATGAATTAGCTCAGGCTTGAGTACACATAAAGGCAACTTCTCATCATACAGCAAGTAAGAGAGGGCAAGTTCCATTGTGTCATCATTGCTAATTAAATGATTATTTAAGTAAAAAAATAAACACATTTAGCATGCAAGAAGAATGGGAACAGCTATCGAGCAGTTTTGACAATGCCAGATTTAAATGGATTATTAGCTCAGGCCTTGAGTACACAAAAGGCAACTTCTCATCACACAGCAAGTAAGAGAGGGCAAGTTCCATTGTGTCATCATTGCTAATTAAATGATTATTTAAGTAAAAAAAATAAACACATTTAGCATGCAAGAAGAACGGGAACAGCTATCGAGCAGTTTTGACAATGCCAGATTTAAATGGATTATTAGCTCAGGCTTGAGTTACACAAAAAGGCAAACTTCTCATCACACAGCAAGTAAGAGAGGGGCAAGTTCCACTGTGTCATCATTGCTAATAAAACTTGAAAATTGACCAACTTCTTAAATTTTTTAAAACTAAAAGTTACTCAAAAACAGGATGTAAGGAGAACCTATAAGAATAACTAACAAAATGTATGACCAACTAAAATTTAAAGCATTTTCTTTTCTTAAGGGAAAAAGACACAAAGGTGCTAATTGTTACTTGAAATTATGAACACTGCAGCTGTGACTTGAAATATATTAAAACCAAGCAGCACTAAACAATGTTAAATTAAAAGTCTCAAATTTCCATATCAGAAGTATGCCATTCTAAAAATAAAATCTCGTACCAAGTCAGCTTTGCTAAAACTAGAAAATATGAACATAGAAAATTAGCTCAGGCTTGAGTACACATAAGGCAACTTC